>NC_046156.1:179023559-179261344 GCF_011064425.1 Rattus rattus
CAGTCATAATAGAAAATAATACAAAAATGTTTTTATGTTGTCAAATTATAAAATATAGGAAAAGCTATTTTGAAAAATATTAGAAAACAACAACTGATTCAGACAAAAATCAAAAACCTAATGTTCTGAAAATTGAGTTGTTAACAAAAATCTTTTAGATTAAGATTTAAAATGGAAAGTTAACAACTAAAACACTTCAATTTGAAAAAAAATTAGAGAATAATACATGATAACCTACTTCTTGTTGTTTCCATAATCTTACTTCCAAATTTGTAAGAAGTTTTTTAATAAAAACCATCTCAGTTTCAGATATAATAAAACAAAGAAAAGTACACCCCAAAATTAAGAACACAAAAAATATCAAAAGTAGTTTTTAAAAATTGGAGAAACAGCTCAGCATTTAAGAGAGCTAGATACTTTTCGGAGGAGATGTATTTGATTCTCAGCACCCACTTGGTAGCTCACAACTACCTGTTACTTCAGATCCTGGAAATCTGACGCGCAGATACGCATGACATATATATTCAGCAGAAACACTCACAGAAAAATAAAACAAAATAAAAAATAACAAAAAGTTGTTCTAGAAATGCAGTAACAAGCTAAAAGAGTAATCATAGAGTCCAGTAACTGCTGCATGTTGAGAAGTCAAGACCTGAAGATTACAGGACAGTTTCATGCTCTTTAAATAAGACGGGATCCATCCTATGGGTGGTCACCAAACCCTGACACTAACAATAATGTTATGATGTGCTTGCAGACTGGAGTCTAGCATCGCTCTCCTCTGAGAGGCTCTGCCAGCAGCTGACTGAGACAGATGTAGATACTCACAGCCAACCATTGGACCTGGTCAAGGACCCCTGTGGAAGAGTTAGGAGAAGGATTGAAAGAACTGAAGAGAATAACAACCCCATAGGAAGACCAACAGTGTCAACTAACCTAGACCAAAGGGAGCTCCCAGAGACTAACCAAAGAGCATACCTGGGCTGGTCCAAAATCCCTGGCACATAGGTACTAGAGGACTATGTAGCAGAGGACTAACTGCCTTGTCTGACCCCAGTGGGAGAGGATGATTCTTAGACATGTGATGCCCCAGAGAAGGGGAAGGCCGGGGGCAGGGGGCACCCTCTCAGAGGGGAATGGGAGGGAAGAAGGGATGAAGAACTCTGGGAGAAAAGGACAATAAGGGGGACAACACTTGGGATGTAAATAAATGGAATAATTACAAATAAAAGACATTATTAAAAACAGCACTAATGGTATTGATTAGAGAAATTTTAAAGTTTACCTTTAAAATAAGGAACGAGAAAGAATACTTCTATCATTTTCACTCTTTGCTATGGTGTGTGATTGTCTAATCTGTGTGACAGTATTTAAAAATTTAACTGAAGAGGGCAGATGATGCCCTCAACTGAAAGTATGGAGGGTTGTGCATGGCTGTGTGGGTGACAGGAGTTAAATCCATGTCCTCTAGAAAAGTACCTGATGCTCTTAACTGCTATACTGTCTCATGGAGTAAAACTAGTCACGAAGAATGTAACTCTTCTTAGCCATATTAACGGTTATTTAAATTAGGACTCCAAATGGATCTTAAAATATATTATTAGAATCAATAAAAAAAGTTGAAATGCAGGACCCCAAAGCAATTTTCAGAGATCAATTTCACCTCAGTTACCAGTAATTATTCAAAAGGTAATGCTAAAATGGTACTAGTTAAATCAATTGAAGCTTTCTGAATTTAAAAACAGATCTAACAAAAGTTATTTACAAATAGTACTTAGAAAAATATAAAATTATGCTTATTGAAGATCAGCAAGACACTAGGAAACATGTTTATGGCTAATACAATTTAACAATAATATTAAATCATTAGTATTAAGTCATTAGTATTAGTGTTAAATTGTTAGTATTAAGCATTTTTAGTGCAATTTAGGATCCATTGCAATTTTAATTAAATCACCATGTGATGGTGTGTGTACTTCTATATATGGTGGAGAAATTTGATTTTCCAGAACAATCAGAAGAGAAATTGTGACTTGGCAACTTGAATATACTTATTAATATAGGTTAGTACTAGCTTATCTATAGAAAAGGCAGTGGGAGAAATATCAACTATTTAAACATTGTATGTGTCATATGAAATTAATTTAATTGACACGTCTATCAGACAATGTATATTTTGAATTGAAAAATTAAAAAATAGTGCTTAATCATGAAAGTATAAAAGATCCTCAGAAAACCATCATCATAATGGATAATATTAATAAGCTCTATCCATAAACAAAAATTAAAGACTGTAAAGAAAAAAGAACATAGTCAATCTACTAACCAGGTAAAGGCCATTCATGAAGTATTTTCAACTCCATGTACAGTGTTCTATAATATGTAATTTTGATGTAAAATGAAAAACAAGAGACTGACCCACTTGAGTATCCATCCCTTATACAGTCACCAAACTCAGACACTATTGCTGATTCCAAGAAGTGCATGCTGACAGGAGCCTGATATAGCTGTATCCTGAGAGGCTCTGCCAGAACTTGACAAATACAGAGGCAGAAGCTCACAGCCAACTATGAAGGAGTTAGAGAAAGGACTGTAGGAGGTAAAGGGGTTTGTAATCCCATTGGAAGAACAATATCAACCAACCAGACACCCCCAGAGTTCCCAGAGACTAAAACACCAACCAAGAGAACACAGGGATGGACCTATGACTCCATCCACATATGTAGCAGAGGATGGCCTTGTTGGGCAACAACAGGAGGAGAGACCCTCAGTCCTGTCAAGGCTAGATGCCCCAGTGTAGAGGAATGCCAGGGCTAGGAGGTGGGAAGGAGTTGGTAGGGAGTGGCGCATCCTCATAGAAGCAGGGGGTGGGGGCAGGGGTGGGATAGGAGTTTCTGGAGGGGTATTCAGAAAAGGGGATCACATTTGAAATGTAAATAAAGAAAATAGCCAATAAAAGCAAAGCAAAGAAAAAAAGGGCAAAGAGATTAAGAAACTTGAAGCCAGAAATATGCCTAATCAAGGACAGAAAATCTAAGCCAAAGAAAGAATTTCTAGTGAAAGTAAATATTGAATGATTGTAAGATATACTTAAGACTAATAATAAGGAAATAAAGTTTCAATACCTTCGGAACTGTTTTCAGATAACAGTGCAACACTTGGTGCTCTCCAGAGGACCCCCAGTTCTAGTCTCAGTGGCCTGCTAGATGCCTCATGACCACCTGTAACTCCAGTTCCACCAGCAGATACCAATACCCTTTTGAGTCCTCTGTAGTCACTGTCACATGGCATACATGTAAATAAAAAGTAAAATTAAAATTGAAAGCAGAAAAATTAACCAGAGTGATCCAAATGTTTGGATTTTTCTGCTATTGATTTGTTTTATGAAATGTGTAATTTCAGAATAACTTCAGTGTGGTTTCATTTCAGTTAGGGCAAAACTAATCACTTAAATAGCTAGGCAGATTTTAAAATTATCTTCCAGTTTCTATAGCTGTCTTGATCTATACTTAAAAGAAAAAAAGCCTAGCTGGAATACGATTTCTAAGCTGGTATGTGAATGTATTTGGTAAGCCTAATGGAGTCCTTGTCCACACCGTATTCTCTTTCCAGGCAATATAGAGATTAGTGAAGCTTTACAGCTGGGTAGAACTAGTGATCACTCCATAGTACAGTAGCATCCTGTACTATGAGCACCAGTCCTCAGGAATGGGTCTTCCAGGTAAGTTTAAGCTCATCCAAGTCACAATGAATGGACCAGCAATGTATGTACAATGACATACTGCCGGCACCTGTATCTTGGGAGCAACCAACAGATGTCTATTTTGACTGAAGGCCTACTCAGAAGGGAGTTACACCTGGTAGTGTAAACCTAGTCAACTACCCATGACTGGAAAGAGCCTAGAACAAAGGGAACATCTACTACTGCCACTTCAAACACCCAATACATTTTTAACTGAATTCCACATACTCATACCCACAGATGAGTGTAGCTCTCTCCACTCATCAGAGAAACTTCTTTTTGCAACAGATGGAGGGTCTCACAGACATCCATAGCCTGTCAAAATGCAGAGAATAAGCAACTACAGAGTGTCCAACCCTAACTGATATATCTGGAGAGCAGCCCCTATATTCAAGGTTCAGGAAAGGTTTCAATAAATGAAACAGGTGGGAATGTTGTGAGAGCCGTAGGCCCCAAACACCTGCTTCGAGATAGTGTCCTTTACATATGATGGAAAACTCGCTCATAAAATTTCAATAATAAAATTACTTAAACAAAATTAAAATAAAGACACCACCATTTGGTGTGCCAGCAGGGACTGAAGAAATTCAACATGCCCCTCCCCCACTAGATGAAGAGCTAAAAATGATCAGTGGCTGCTGAGAAAGGGTGTATCTGTTTCTTTGAGATCCTACCATCTCATATGGTCAGTTTAGAAAGTAGGGTGTTTGTCTCTCTCTCTCTCCCTCTCTCTCCGTGTGTGTGTGTGTGTGTGTGTGTGTGTGTGGGTGTGTGTGTGTGTGTGTGTTTATTATACACATATTAAAAATTAAAGAAAAG
Source organism: Rattus rattus (assembly GCF_011064425.1). Taxonomy (NCBI): domain Eukaryota; kingdom Metazoa; phylum Chordata; class Mammalia; order Rodentia; family Muridae; genus Rattus; species Rattus rattus. Next base: position 179,028,121 of record NC_046156.1, read on the forward strand.
ATAACATCTTTGTTAAGGTTTATTGCTGTGAAGAGATACCATGACCATAGCAACTCATTTTTTTTTGGCATTTTTTTCTCTCATTGCATTTTTTATTTACATTTATTTATTATTTTATTTTTTTATTACATTTTCCCCTTTTCCTGGTTTCCCCTCCAGAAACCTGCTATCCCATCTCCCTCTCCTGCTTCTATGAGGGTGCTCCTTCATCACTCACCCACCCACTCCCTCCCACCTCCCCATCCTGACATTCCCCTACACTGGGGCATTGAGCCTTGACAGGACCAAGGGCCTCTCCTCCCATTGATGCCCAACAAGGCCATCCTCTGCTACCTATGTGGATGGAGTCATAGGTCCATCCCTCTGTTCTCTTGGGATGCTGGTTTAGTCCCTGCGAGCCTGGAGGTGGGAGGGGGGAGTGATCTGGTTGGTTGATATTGTTGTTCTTCTTATGGGGTTTGCAAACGCCTTCAGCTACTTCAGTCTTTTCTGCAACTCTTAAGAAAGGAAAGCATTCAACTGGAGCTAACCTGTTACAGAGGTTTAGTCTGCTATTGTCATAGCAGGAAATTGGGCATTATGCAAGCAGACATGGTGCTTGAGAAGAAGCTGGAGAAGAAGCATCTTGATCTGCAGGCAGCAGAAGGAGACGGTGAGTCACAGTCTCTGTAGCTTGAGCATATAAATCCTCAGAGCCACCCCCACGATGTCACACTTCCTCCAACAAGGCCACATATACCTCCACAAGGCCATACCTCCTACTGGCCAAGTATTCAAGAACATGAAATTATGGGGGAGGCATTCCTATTCAAACCACCACCGACAGTATATTTGATAGGCGGAGGAGAAAGAAAGAAGTTGGAGGAAGGGACGGGAGTAATAGAGACGCAGTGTTTACATGTGAAGTTCTCAAAACGAAAATACAAGTTTAAACAAAATATTATAATCATGAAAGGATTTGAGAAACATAAAGTGAGGAATACTTAGTTGTCCCTGTGGCTGAAGGGTGTCATTCAGCACTTTTGAGGTTCCACAAGATGAGTTCTCAGATTTTAATGTACATTTAATGTCTGACATTCATGTACAATAGTTTATCTCCTATAAGTTTTAGGACAGGAACTGATTAGAAGTACTTGGATAAGCCAAGAGTCTTGCTTTTTGTTTTGTTTTCTGTAGAATGGTGATTTTAATGTGATAGCCTATTGTTTGATGAAATTACTTGCATTTCCATAGTTGTCTTTGGAGGAAGTCTTTGTAACCAGTTTTGAATTTTTAAAGTCTCTAGTACCAGCATGTGTCTGTCTTTAAAACATAAGCTCATATAAGTGTAATCTACTTCTTAAAATATGTGAAGTGCTTATTTTATAAGGAGATAATAGATGTTTTTTTAAAGGGTAGAACTCAGAAGGAAGACAGCTTTAGCGACTTTGATAATTTATAAGTGTTATCTAGTCATTTAATAGGACAGATTTTAATAAATTTAAATAGTCATCCATTAGAGAAAAAAATGGCCAGTGAGACCATCCTTCGTTGATATCCTTCTGACAATGCAGACAGCCTTGCATTAATTTTAGAAGCAAAAATAGGTAATTTGTAAAATGGGAAAAATTGTGTGACACCAGTAAGAGACAAAACAAAAGCAAAACCTGGGAATGAAAGCCAGACTGTGTGGTACATGCTGTAATCCTAATAGTTAGAGCGAGACTAGGATTTGTAAATGAGATATTGAGAAAAGTTAGTGCCAAGGTAAGTTGAGGTCAGATCCTGGCTGGTATTTTAGAGGGGTTTAGATAGTACCCTTGCTGTGTTAAATAGAACTGTGACTCACATGAATATCCTCCTTAAGATTAGTACATCTTGAACTTGAACTGTTTTTTCTGGAAGCGTATACATTCTATGCCAAAGAATCATGCCAACACAAAAATATAAGGAAAAATTATCCCTACATATTTTCAGAAATAAATCCATATGTTTGCATAGTGCTATTGCAATGAATTCATAATAGAATCCCAAGTGTACAAATAAAACATGATTCTTAAATGCATGTTGATGTATTGTTGTGAAATAAAAGTGAACTGAAATACTATTTCAGTTGAATAAGATTCAATTTCAATACTGTAAAGTAGAAGATAGAGTAATTTGTAAGTATTAATGCTGATGTACTTGTAAATGTTCCGTAATACAATGTGTTATTGTGAGTATGTTAACATAAAATTACACATAATTCTTTAAATATGACTCACTAACATGTTATAAGCCAAACCTCCCACAATGACATATTTTAAAGCTCCATACTCTGCTAGCTATCATTACATAATTTCACATGTTATTCCTACAGTACCGTAACAACTTAGAAGAGTGTAATGAATGCCCTCACTGAGTAGAATTCAACTTAAATATCATCCTATAAATATACATATGCATGAAGATGGACACATCCACCTGTGCCACAGCACATATGTGAAGGTCAGAGGACAGTTTGCAGGAGTCTTTTTTTTTCCTATGTGTATCCTAGAGATTGAACTCAGAATGTTGGTCTGGGTGGCAGAAGTATGTACCGTTCAGGCCGTCCTACTAGTTCTAATTTAAATGTTCTGAACACGGTTTATCTACTTTGTTTACACTAATCAAATTAATTTGGCACAAACAAGAACTACATGACCATTGAACAATCACTATAAAGCTCGCAATAATTAGATTAATCTTTAAAGCTTATTTTACTTGAAATAACCTAGAAATGAAAATGTTCTCTTTTTAAATGCTGGGTTCATTTGGAGTTTTGTAATTATAATAAAGTGTAATCTGGCAATAAAAGATTTTAAAAGATTTTTAAGAATTACTTGTGTTTTTTCTCCTATAATCTTTAAACCAAGAAATAAACATTTAGTTTCCTCCATATGGATATTTTCAATCACTACACACACACACACACACACACACACACACACACACACACACACGTCAGGAGAATGCCATAGATGAGACATTCAAAGATGGTTGCTTAAAATATTTAGTGAACTGGAAGCCTAGGGCAACCATCTTTGCCAAAATTTTCTATTTTAGCAAAAGGGATGAAATAACTTGGACAGTCAATTTTAAACCAATGAATTATTGTGAAGAAGTAATCTTCTGGGAGACAGGTCTTAATATAGAGCAGAAACTTTCAGGCCTTGGCATGATTCTAACCTCCTTGGGAATCTGCAAGGAATCACAGGCCTGGAAGGAATGTTTGCTCCTACAGGTAAATGCTTACAGACAACTGTTTCAGGACTTAGGGAATATTTGAAGCCTAACGTGTAGTTTAAACTTCTGACATGAGAAATAAAAAAGATAAATATGTTAAACTCACGGGGGCAGTACCTGATCTTTTAATAGATACTGTAATGCTATTTCTGGAAACTTGATTTAATTTCCTTGGGCTCTGTCCTTTACATAGAAAGATTTTTCATTGGCAGCTCCTGTATTCTCTAGTAAACCATCAGTGATCATGAGTGTATTCCCAATTTTAACAGCGACTATTGTTTGTACTACTGATATGCCTTTTAGCCTTTAAAATATTCTGCATCACTGAGCATGATGCATCTTCAAAGCAGAGTGGCTGCATCAGGACCGTTTCCACACTACTGTCTATCAGAAAGAACAACACAGTCATGGCGGCCGGGACATTAGTACTTGGAGGTTTTTTTCTTTTCTTTCTTTCTTTTTTTTTTTTTTTTTTGAAAGGAAACTACGCTCATGTAATCCTGTATATTATTACATAAAGTCAATACTTCCTGAGACCTATTTGTGAGTGACATGACTTGTGTCAATCATGTTTGGTTTTTGTGTTCTTGTGCTTCATTGGACTTGTTGCCCATTAATCACTCTTTTAGATGCATTGATAACTTTGGAAGAACAGAGATCATGTGCCCAGGGCACAGGTATCAATGTTAACTTCAATGGCAACAATCATCTCTCCTGATTATAAAAGTGTATCTCATTCTGTTTTCACAAAGGCTGACTGTAATAGACATTTTGAAACAGGCCCCTGACTTCATGGATTCTGAGTGTTTCAGAGAAACAAGAGGAAAATATTGAGAACAAGTGGAAATTTCCCCAGGGGGAGAAAACACCAATGGGTTATCCATACCATAGGGTCTGCCCTAAAAGCACGCATACAAGTACAGAATAAATGGCTAGATTTATGAATATATAAATACATATTTACATATATTCATGTAACAGCAATTAGTAAAAAAAAAAATAGGCCATGAATTTGGACAAGAGCAAGAAGGAATAAATGTGGAGGTTTGTAGGAAGAAAAGGGAATGAGATATGCTGTAATTATACTATATTTTCAAAATAAAAAAGTAACACTTAAAAAATAAGAAAAATATTTTTATTAAAATAGAAATATTATCTTTTAAAATGCAAATATGAAAAATATTCTCTTTCAAAAAATGAGAAAAATAGTCTCTATTTCAACAATGTATGGAAGTCATGCTATTCTAGAAAATCTACATTGCATTGAAACCTACTAGTTCCAGTGTAGAAAAAAATGGTTACTGTGAAAATATGTTTTAAAATGCTTTTTTAAACTTGAGCTTCCCAGTTTTACCCTTACTAGGTAGAGCAGATTAGAAAAATGATGTCCCATGACAGTCCTGGTCTTGTCTTTTTTCTGTGCCTAGGCACTTACTAGTAGTAATGACAATTCTGTATGGAATACTCACTCCTGATAGTCAGAAACCATTAAAAAACAAAACAAAAAACAAACAAAAACATGCTCCATTTTCACACTGTCCTACCTCACTACCTTACTTGCAGATAAGTAACATGTCTGTGTTTCACTCCTACTCTGAATGAATTCCTCTGGGTTATTCAAACTTCATAGGCAAACATGAATATACATTAATAAAATCAGCATAAATGTTCTTGGAAAATAGGAGGATATTGCAATCTGCATGCTTTACTATAATCTACAAATCTACTTTTACTGTCAGGTGCTGACCATGGCGTTCACTCCCTATTGATTGACAAAACTCGGTAAAGATCCAATGTCTCCCATTGACAATGACCACAGTGTTGCTTCTATCTTCTTGATAGTGATAAGCCCTTCAAATCTATAAACATCTCAATTATCCGGGGTCTGATTAACCAGTGAACCATCGCTCTTTTGTCCGCTTTTCTCCACTGATATCTCTTCTTATGCCATTCCCTTAAACACTCCCTAAATGAGCTGGAACGCCAGGAAGAGAACCCACAGCCGTGAAAGCTGCCATGTGTGCGCACAGCGCTGTCTATTTCTGCTGCTGTGCTCCCTTATTTTTGGAATTTCAGTTTTCTGTTTTTTTGTGTCCATGTTACACACTATACATTATCTCGCCCACACTTCCCAAAACTTACTGCTACAGAGGATGTATGCACCTTCATTTATAAGAGTATTTGCATTTCCTCTTTCAGTCTTTTTATTCACATACATCTATGAATATTACCTTTGAAACAAAGTCTTGGTGTGTAGATTAGACTGACCATCAAGTCTGAATCCTTCTGCCCTGTCCAAATCATGTTTCTCCTAAAATACAAGCAGACGCTACCATATCTAGCACATTTATAATAATTTAGAGAAAAGCATCCATCACTCTTCTCGGAAATAATAGCAATGCCATTCTCAAATGAGGTCAGATTACATATTAAAATGCAAATTTCTTCTTCATAGTCAACAAAGTCTTCAAGGCAGAATAAGCTACAACATGCAGAACTTGTCCTAAATGGACTAAAGAGTATTTCTACTTTTCCAAATGTCCTTCACTTATTTCCCTTCTTCCCTTAAGGGAATAATATCACAATAGAAGTATGACTGGGAGAATTTAATAAATTCTCTAAACTCACAAGGCAAATAAGTTGCTCACGAGGTTCAGAGTGACAATCAGAGTTTCAGAATTACTGTATCTATACATGGTTAACAATCTAGAAAAGAACAGAGTCTATAACGATGAATAAACTACGAGTGGCACGAGCTATCGCTGCTTGTAATATTTTCACCGTTCTGTTGTGGCTTGCTCTTCTAAAACTTCAACAGCTTTTATTTACCATTGGTCATGAGACCAAATTTCAAAAGCAGGCATTTGCTTCCTCATGTACCCACAGTAACCTGGCAATTGTGACAGTCTGGAGATGAAGCCCATAGAATATTTTTAATGCATTTTCTCGAATACATTTAAATGCCTGTTGATTATTTTGTTGGTTATTTTCTGTGACATTTTGGTATCTGCTGCATGCTTTACAACTTAAATAAAGTACTTGTGTTATGGAGGGAGTCTAATTAAAAAGCACGACATCAAGAGAAAGGGACATTTGTTCTTATGAGGCAATTCTAATTCTGAAATTTGTCAATTGGCTCGCTTAGGGTGGAAACTGAATCTTCACTAGTACAGCATGGCATATGCTTGAAACCCACAGAGGGATCCAAAGAACAAGAAGTCAATCTTATTAATTTAATTTTACCTTTCCAAAGCTGGAAATTTTCTCCATGCTTCAATTTCATTTACTCTTCAAAATACGGAAAGATTGCATGTAGTTGAACTGATGAGTTCCCAAGTTAAAGTCCATCACTTCTAACTGGATTTTAACCTTTTCCATCAAATGCATAATGTTAATCTTAATGAGTACATTTTATGAACTCGCTATCCGAGTTCATAAAACACAATCATATTTATATTAACTGTTTAACAAAAGTCATCACCTTACCAATTGTTGGAATCTTGATGTGATGAATAGTTATATTTGAAGAGAAATGAGTGACTGTCAGGAGCTACAACTTGACCTTTATTTTTATGTCCACCATTATATGTCTTGCTCTGGTCTACTTCCAAACAGAAACCAAAGACAAATCAATTTGTGAAAAATTTTCATCCCTTAATTAAAGAAATATTTAATTTGATTTAATTTGATTTAATTGTAAAACTCCAGAGGTATTGAATTGATGATTCCCACAGAATTAGTTCATCAATTAACAGAATTCTGAGCAGCATCCATTGACATAATGTTATGTGCTTAAGAAATAAAGCTGTATCAAATATAGTCTAGATATAATCTAATTAGAAAATATATATTTTATTCAAGATGATTAAACCCATTCAAATTGGATATAATAAGCTTGGAATGAATTACTTTTCTCTGTTTTTGGTTTACTGTGGCTTCTTCTGTGAGCATTGATTGACAGGATGTATGTGGTTTACAATTTCATCTGTTCCTTGTACTCTCATCAACTTGACACAGCTAGAATCAGGAAGAGAGAACTTCTATTTAGAAAATACATCTATCAGATTGTCTTGCAAGAACCACTGTAGGGCATCTTCTTGATTAATTATTTATGTGGAAGAGTCTAGCTCACTTTGGGTCATGCCACCCCAGGCCAGGTGGTCCCTAATTGTATAAGAAAACAGTCTGGGTACTGAACTCGGGACCTCTGAAACAACAGTCGGTGTTCTTAACTGCTGAGCCATCTCTCCATGACAAGTGGAATATCAATTGAGATGTAAACTAATGGAATGATTAATAAAAAACAAAAAGAAAACAAGCAAGCTATGAGGAGTAAGGCAGTAGACAGTGGTGCTCTACGGCTGGCTTCGGCTCCAGTTCCTCTCCTGCATTTTTTCAGTGTTGGAGCATGACCCCACAGATCCAAGATGAAATAAACACCTACATCCTCAAGTTACTTTTTCTTTGTATTTATAAATTTATTTTATATGAGTCTAATATGCCAATTTTCATGCTAATAACTTTTCTATTTTTTTTAATCTTTATTAACTTGAGTATTTCTTATTTACATTATGATTGTTGTTCCCCTTTCCGGTTTCCAGGTCAACATCCCCTTAACCCCTCCCTCTCCCCTGCTGTGTAGGTGTTCCCCTTCCCATCCTCCCCCCATTACCGCCCTTCCCCCCAACAATCACATTCACTGGGAATTCAGTCTTGGCAGGACCAAGGGCTTCCCCTTCCACTGGTGCTCTTACTACGCTATTCATTGCTATCTATGAGGTTGGAGCCCAGGGTCAGACCATGTATAGTCTTTGGGTAGTGGCTTAGTCCCTGGAAGCTCTGGTTGCTTGGCATTGTTGTTCATATGGGGTCTTGAGCTCCTTCAAGCTCTTCCAGTCCTTTCTCTGATTCCTTCAACGGGGTTCCTATTCTCAATTCAGTGGTTTGTTGCTGGCATTCGCCTCTGTATTTGCTGTATTCTGGCTGTGTCTCTCAGGAGAGATCTACATCCGGTTCCTGAGAGCCTACACTTTTTGCTTCATCCATCTTATCTAATTGGGTGGGTGTATATGTATGGGCCACATGTGGGGCAAGCTCTGAATGGGTGTTCCTTCTGCCTCTGTTCTAAGCATTGCCTCCCTATCCCCTCCTAAAGATATTCTTGTTCCCGTCTTAAAGAAGGAGTGAAGCATCTGCTTTTTGGTCATCCTTCTTGAGTTGCATGTGTTCTGTGCATCTAGGGTAATTCAAGCATTTGGGCTAATAACCACTTATCAATGAGTGCATATCATGTGTGTTTTTCTGTGATTGGGTTACCTCACTCAGTATGATATTTTCCAGTTTCATCCATTTCCCTATGAATTTCATAAAGTCATTGTTTTTGATAGCTGAGTAATATTCCATTCTGTAGATGTACCACATTTTCTGTATCCATTCCTCTGTTGAAGGGCATCTGGGTTCTTTCCAGCTTCTGGCTATTATAAATAAGAATTCTTTGAACATAGTGGAGCACGTGTCTTTTTTATATGTTGGGGCATCTTTTGGGTATATGCCCAAGAGAGGTATAGCTGGGTCCTCAGGTAGTTCAATGTCCAATTTTCTGAGGAACCTCCAGACTGATTTCCAGAATGGTTGTACCAGTCTGCAATTCTACCAACAGTGGAGGAGTGTTCCTCTTTCTCCACATCCTCACCAGCATCTGCTGTCACCTGAGTTTTTGATCTTAGCCATTCTTACTGGTGTGAGGTGAAATCCCAGGGTTGTTTTGATTTGCATTTCCCTGATGACTAAAGATGTTGAACATTTCTTTAGGCGTTTCTCAGCCATTCAGCATTCCTCAGCTGTGAATTCTTTGTTTAGCTCTGAACCCCATTTTTTAATAGGGTTATTTGTCTCCCTGCGGTCTAACTTCTTGAGTTCTTTTGTATATTTTGGATATAAGGCCTCTATCTGTTGTAGGATTGGTAAAGATCTTTTTCCCAATCTGTTGGTTGCCGCTTTTGTCCTAACCACAGTGTCCTTTGACTTACAGAAGCTTTGCAGTTTTATGAGATCCCCATTTGTCGATTCTTGATCTTAGAGCTTAAGCCATTGGTGTGTTGTTCAGGAAATTTTCTCCAGTGCCCATGTGTTTGAGATGCTTCCCCACTTTTTCTTCTATTAGTTTGAGTATGTCTGGTTTGATGTGGAGGTCCTTGATCCACTTGCACTTAAGCTTTGTACAGGGTAATAAGCATGGATCAATCTGCATTCTTCTACATGCTGACCTCCAGTTGAACCAGCACCATTTGCTGAAAATGCTATCTTTTTTCCATTTGATGCTTTTGGCTCCTTTGTCAAAAATCAAGTGACCGTAGGGTGTGGGTTCATTTCTGGGTCTTCAATTCTATTCCACTGGTCTATCTGTCTGTCTCTGTACCAATACCATGCAGTTTTTATCACTATTGCTCTGTAATACTGCTTGAGTTCAGGGATAGTGATTCCCCGAAGTTCTTTTTTTTTATTGTTGAGGATAGTTTTAGCTATCCTGGTTTTTTTGTTATTCCAGATGAATTTGCAAATTGTTCTGTCTAACTTTCTGAAGAATTGGATTGGTATTTTGATGGGGATTGCATTGAACCTGTAGATCGCTTTTGGTAAAATGGCCATTTTTACTATATTAATCCTGCCAATCCATGAGCATGGGAGATCTTTCCACCTTCTGAAGTCTTCTTCAATTTCTTTCTTCAGAGGCTTGAAGTTCTTATTGTACAGATCTTTTACTTGCTTGGTTAAAGTCACACCAAGGTATTTTATATTATTTGGGACTGTTATGAAGGGTGTTGTTTCCCTAATTTCTCAAGTTACTTTTAGTCATGGTGCTTTATGACAGTATAGAGACCCTAACTAAGATGTTTCTTTAGAGATTTTGATCGCATACAATGTTTCTAAGGTGAAGGTTTGCAAAACTACTTACATTGAAATAGTTCCTACAGTCTAAATACCAAAATCATTTTTCCAAAATTTTGGGGAGCACATAATCGAAATTATAAATGGTCTCTGAAACATTTAAGCAGTACTACCTGATGCGAATTTATGGAGTTATAAAATATGTAAGGAAAAATAGCCAAAAGTTTGCTAGTGTTTTAAAAAATGAAGATGGTAGTTTTTCTGCATGGACTGTACAAATATTGGAGGGCTTGCATTCATATTGAAACACTTTAATTCACAGGAAAGAATAAAATATGAGAAGAATTTTCAGGCAAATGCTGCACTTCAATATCCAGGGCTACAGGAAATCACATGAGACACATGGAATGGTCAAAATTGAGGAAATTAAGAAATTTTAAGAGTGTTATTATAAACACTGGTAAAAAAGAAAACTAGAGCTATCAGCTAATTCAGGGCTTTGGGAATGCTTGCTCCCCTTCAAATATTGGTAACTCAGCCAAATGAAGGGAGGATTAAAATTGCATAGTCACAAAAACAATAAACACAGGCATACTTGGCTGATGATAATGAAAAATTTTATAAAATTCAATATTTAATTAAAAATCTTTTAGCTCACAAATAAAGTAAATATAAAAATCAAATAAGCACTTTGTAAATGAAAATCATCAGTGAGCTCCATTTTCCTCCAGCTTTGAGCGAAAATTAAGTAACTACATCAATGTAACACATGGAAATATCTAGAAATATCACCCACTCTACTCTTCCTAATCATACTTTTAAGGACTCAAAACTTTTCTTCTTCTTCTTCTTCTTCTTCTTCTTCTTCTTCTTCTTCTTCTTCTTCTTCTTCTTCTTCTTCTTCTTCTTCTTCTTCTTCTTCTCCTTCTCCTCCTCTTCCTCCTCCTCCTTCTTCCCTTACCCCTCCCCCTGCCCCTCTCCTTGCCCCTGCCTCTCCTCCTCCTCCTCATTCTTCCAGATGTTTATGAAGAATATATGAAAACATGACATCACTTATACTAGAAAAATATGGGTGAATTTAATGGGCAAACGTACATTTAGACTAGTAAAAAGTTAATGTCAAATTAAACAATTGCTGAATTGTATTATATATTTTAAAGAAATGTTGGGCCTTGGGAAGCCTTATAACCTCGATACACCTCTCCATTAATCAGAGTACTGTGGGAAGTTCAAACAACTAAACCCTAGTGGTCTCTGATTTTTAATAAAAGTTAAAAATTAACTAGCTAACCAGACTCATATTTAGGTCTAGCCTTTTACAGTTACAGTTCTATGTAGCCAATAAAAGTTCTAGAAGTTGGGCTCTGTTTCTATTGCGATTTTTCTACCTCCCATGATTAGGCCTCAAGGCAGAGAAAGAGAGGTAAACTGGGGATAAAATGTCCACTGTCTTAGTCAGTACAATAGTAAGCTCCGTGGTTGTACTCTGACTCCAGTAGCAAAAACTCTGGCCTATTACTATGTTCTCTTTCTATAAGGTGGTCTGGAAAAACAATATGTCCTTGGAAAAATTGAAATAATTCTGTCACAGTCTTAATTTCTGCATCTTAAAAGTGGAAGCCATTTTGATTGCAGTATTTTGTGAAAATTATATTTTAAAAATGTATCTAACAAATTTAGGAGAAAAAAATTTAAACTGTAAATATTCTGAAAAGAGTTTCATTATTTTTCTGCAATTGTGATCACTCTCTACACAGAGCAGTGAGCTAAAGCAAGTGTGTTCTAGTAAAAGTATGTTGTCTTTCATCCATCGCAGCTTGTTTCAGAGTCTGAGCATCTACTCAATAATGAAAATCTGATATTCTGACTCTCTCCTGCAGGAGGCATGACAATGAGGAAAGTGAGGAGTCTCTGTAAAAATACACAAGAGGAAACAGAACTCACATGGGGAAATAAGATATAGTAATTTTTATAAGGGTTAAAAAAGAAAAGAAACAGATTATACCCTTAAATTTTTAGTCTATGATAAAAAAACCAATAATAATAAAATAGTACAGATAATCCTTGTCAAAGAAACTTTATTTTGCTGCAGATGGTAACATAGAGCTACAATTGGTCAATGTGCAGAGAATATGAGACTGCAATGGTCAGCCCTAAATCATTCATCTGTATCAAACCTTCTCCTTTGAAGGCTCGAGGATCCTTGCAGAAGTGGGAGTAGAAAGATTGTAAAAGCCAAATGTGGTGTCTAATGACAAGATAACAAGTGTCTCTGGATACAGTCCCATAGCTATACATGGGAATTCACAGCAGCTGAAAAGTCACATAAAACCACAGCAGAGAGAGAGAGAAGATAGGGAAAAAGTCCCACCCTTAGCTAAGAATCTATTTTCATTGAAAGCAACTCAGAGATGGAGAGTCAGTTTTCTTTAAGAGTGTGGCCTATGGTGCATTTATTAGGTTGCAGTGGAAGGTCACACATCCAAGAACGTTGTATGGGCAACATCAACTGTAATTGATAGATTAACACAAGATGAGACAAATGTTGGGTGTGAAGAGAAAGAAGGTTGTGGATCTGGGAAAATTAAGTACTAAATATGATCCAAATATGTAGTAGGAGTTTCTCCAAAAAATGAAAAAAAAGAGAAAAAAATTGTTGACTACCATACTTTGGTATATAATTTTAACCATTTATAAACTTGAATATTAATGAGATAGCAGTGCTTATTTTTTATATATAATATTAAAATTTCATCAATATTTGATCTATAGGACATAGAATATCATGAATCTTTTTCAGAATTGATAGATATTTTGATGTTATAATTAATTATCAATATTGAGAACTCAATTACTAATATTGGGATAAATATGTAGTACAAAATGCCAATGATAAGCGTGGAGATATTAGAAATTATTAGAAGTATTGTCCTAATATTAAATTGTTTTTATATGGTAATTTTCTGAGGTTTTGTGCTATATCATCCAGACTTTAGATTCCATAATATTCTATTCTCTTAGATACACACTTGATGATAGACATAGAGATTTGTGACTATACACATATACATGTTATATACAAATATATGAATTCTGTTCTAGTTAGCTTATCTGTCAATTTGAACAGGCTAGTGACGCCTCCTAAAGGAATATCAACTGAAGAACTGCCCAGATCAGACTGTCTAATGGGCATGTCTCTGAGGGAATGTCTCAATTGCTTTTGTTTTTTTAATTAATGATTTTATTCACTTTACATCCCGTTCACACACCCTCCCTCCACTCATCCCAGTCTCACCCTTACAAATACCTCCCATCACGGCCATTCTTCTCCTCAGAGAAGGAGAGCCCCTCTTGGGTACCACCCCACCCAACAGGACATATCCTCTCCCATGGAAGACCAACCAGGATACCAGGGGAAGTGGATTCAATGTCAAGGAACAGAGACAGAGACAGCCCCTGCTCCACTTGTTATGCAACTCACAGGCAGAACAATCTATGCATTTGCTACAAAAGTCCAAGGGGTCTAGGCTGAGCTTTTTCATGCTTCCTGATTGGTGGCCCAGTCTCTGTCAGCCCCAGTGGTTCCAGGTGAGTTGACTCTATGGGTCTTCTTGTGGTGTCCTAGACACCTCCTACTTGCTCAATTCTGTCCCCCACTCTTCAACAAGAGTCCACAGTCCCAAGAGGGTTCAGCTCAGTGTGATTATCACCACTCCTTGGGCTATATAAATAACCTAATAAAACCTGGATTTGTGAGCAATCCAGCCAACAGCTTTTGCCAGAGTTTATGTTTCAAGATACTACTTAAATTCCTGTCTGACTTCTCTCAATGATGGACTGTAAATTGTGAGATAAAGTAACCTCTACTAAAAATAATAATGATATAAAGGCCTAATAAAAGAAATGAGCAAAGAAATCCTACAAGAGGTATGGGAAAGAGGGATTGGGGGAGAGAAGAGGTGGCAGAGAGAAACAGAGACAGAGAGACAGACGCAGACAGACACACAGAGAGAGACAGAGACAGAGAGAAAGATTTATTAGTAAGGGCTATGTGGTTATGTTGAAGGAAAATTAACATTTATACTTGAACTACAGGCCTGCTGTGGGTGTAAGAACACAGAGGTTCAGAATGAGTTGTGTGATATTTTAGGAACTTGAATTCATGTCTGCAAATAACAGTCATTTGATAGTGTATAGAGAGAACAGTAGAATGGAAAAAACATTATTTTTGCGGTGATAAAAAAAATGGGTTTGAACAGAAACAAGGCTAAAGGCTGGGTTAGACATAGGAGAGTCTACTCAATACTCTCATGAGGCACTGGGATAAAATAAGATAATAGAAAGAGAAAGAAACAATGAGAGTAACTACAAAGAGCAGGCAAGGAAATATTAGGAAAGACAAGGTGTTTACATTTTTAAAGGAAAACTATTCCCACCCATTCTAGTGATCAGAAAGAAGAGTCCAGAAGAGTCTGTGAAGAGATTCTACTTTAATTGACAGGGAGGAAGACATCAAGGCTGGGATAAATAAAACAGAAAAGGATGTGAAAATCACTCAAGTGATTTCTTGTTAGAACATTCAGTAGAGTGCGGTGGAACGTTTTTTTGAAGCCAGGGTTTATTAAAAAAAAAAAATCTTTTTCAGTTTTGGTGTTTGATTTTAAAATGGCTTCCCTTCTTACACAGGTGAAGAGTGTGGATGTGATACACACAACTGATCATTAAAGTCCTTCACCATGTGAGTAAGGAGAGTACAAACAAAGCCTCTTAAGAAATGTTTTAGCCAGGCTTGTTGGAAGGTAGCTGTGATTCCACCAATTGAGAGGTAGAAGCAAGAGAGTCGGAAGTTAAACATTATCCTCAGCCACAAACTTTTGAGATTGTTCTGGCCAACATGAGACCCTGTGTCAAAATACCGGGGTGGGGGAGGGGGATGCTAAGAAAAGCAATGACAGATCTGAATGCCAGATGGTAATCTTTTCATATTATTTGACTGACTATTTGACAAATTTATACATATATAATATATCCTGATCACGCCCATCATTCCACTGTGGTGGTTTGAATATGCTTGGCTCAGGGAGTGGCACTATTAGGAGGGGTGGCCTTGCTGGATTAGGTGTGCCCTTGTTGAAGCAAGTGTGTCACTGTGGGGGTAGGCAAGGAAACCCTCCACCTAACCACTTGGGAGCTAGTCTTCTAGTGGCATTCAGATGAAGATGTAGAACTTCATGTAGATGTAAGCTCCTCCTGCACCATGCCTGCCTGGACACTGTTATCTCATACCTCGATAATAATGGACTGAACCTCTGAACCTGTAAGCCAGCCCCTCCTTTTAAGAGGTGCTTTATTTGTTGTATTTTTTCACAGCAGAAAAACTCATTAAGACAACTCCCCCATCTGATGCTCACCAACCATCCCATCCTATCACCAAATCCTCAACCTTCTTGCATGTCTCTTTTGACTTTTCTTTCTGCTTCAGAGCACACAAGGTTTAGCAAAGGCCAGTTATCTCCTGGTGCAAGTGCAACTTACCAGTACCCACAGCACTGAAGACACAGACTTTCTCTACCTCAGAAGCCTCAAACGTCAATAGTTCTCTCTAAATGTCTTTATCTAATAAAAATAATGTGAAACTGAATATTCAAAAATTGGAGCAAAAATAACTATAAAATGAGTATGGATCATGTAGTTCAGTATGCAAAATAGGTAAAGGCTGTAACTTCAGGCTATAGGCTTATATACAGTACATTACAGAAAACCTAAGAGTTGGCTACAGTTTGACTAAATTGAGCAACAAAATAAATAAGAATATTATGGAAAGAAAATAATAAATAATCATAAGTAACTATTGACACGAAGAATGGATGAGTAGGGGGAAAGTTTTCCTTAGACAATAATTATTTAAGTAATAAATTTCACAGAATAGAAATAATATAAAATCGTCATTGTATTAGCACAGACATTATTTGCTCCAGGCACGCTCAGTTGCTATCATGGGACAATCTTTGACTAAGGCTAAACTGAAAAGTTTATATATAATCTAAACGAATGGCCTACAAAGCAATTATTAACTAGTATGGTGATTTCAGCTTCTAATCACAAATTCTCTAATACTCTTGTGGTGTACAGCAATTTTCTCCTTTGAATGGGGACATGTTCTTAGTCAATTTTCTGGAGCAAGTGAAATGTGAAAAAGACAAAACAGATAACAATTTTACAGTAGACAAATCTGGAAGGCATCCTATAAACCAAGTGACTCACACTGATTCCATCAGCACCAAGTCTTGATGACTATGTGGCCTTCATGAGAGGCAACAGAGAATGTCCCCTCTAATGGATTTTTTCCATAAAGAAACTATGACTCTAGTCCAATCATGATGAAATATCACAATTAATCATGTTCTGGAAAATGAGCAGTCTTTGTCAATGTCAAGTTTCCAAAAAGATTGAGGAATATCACAAATCTTTAAAAAAGCAGGTATCTAATTATGAGGTGATGTTCTATATATAACTTTAAGGACCAAGGACACCAGTGGACACAGTATGATTCTAAATGACAGCATCATACTAATGCAGAATACACTAAAACCTTACTTTAATAAATATGTCAGTTTTGTAAAATTATAACATTTGGAGATGATAAAAATCACAGAGGAATCCCATATACTAATTTACAACTCTGTAAATATGAAATTGTTTCAAAATTAAGAGAGAGAAAGAAGAAAGAAGGAGGGGGAGGAAGAGGAGGAGGAGGGAAGGAAGGAAGGAAGGAAGGAAGGAAGGAAGGAAGGAAGGGAGGGGAGGAGGAAGGGAAGGGAGGGAGGGAGGGAGGGGAGGGAGGGGAGGAGGAAGGGGAGGAGGGAGGAAGGAAGGATGGGAGGGAGGGAGGGGGAGGGAGGGAGAGAGGGAGAGAAGGAAGGAAGGAGGAAGGAAGGGAGGAAGGAAGGAAGGAAGGAGGGAGGAAGGAGGAAGGGAGGAGGGAGGGAGGAAGGAAGGAAGGAGGAAGGAGGAAGGAAGGAAGGGAGGAGGAAGGGAGGAAGGAGGGGGAGGAGGAGGGAGGAGGAGGGAGGAAGGAGGAAGGAAGGAGGGAGGAAGGAAGGGAAGGAGGAGGGAGGAAGGAAGGAAGGAGGAGGAAGGGAAGGAAGGAAGGGAGGGAGGAAGGAGGAAGGAAGGAAGGGGAGGGGGAAGGAGGAGGAAGGGGAAGGAAGGAGGAAGGAGGAGGAAGGAGGAAGGAAGGAGGAGGGGAAGGAGGAAGGAAGGAAGGGAGGAGGAAGGGAAGGAAGGAAGGAAGGAGGAGGGAGGAAGGGGGGAGGGAGGAGGGGAAGGAGAAGGGGAGGAAGGAGGAAGGAAGGAAGGAAGGAAGGGGAGGAAGGAAGGAAGGAAGGAGGAGGGAGGGAGGAGGGGGAGGAGGGAGGGAGTGGGGAGGGGGAGGAGGAGGAGGAGGACGGAGGAAACTAAACCTCCTGGTGTCAGAAAAATATGAAAGGCACTACTAGAAAGTGAGGCCCTATTGAAGTAGGTGGTTCACTGTGGGTGTGGACTAGCTGCCTATACACCAATATTCTGCTAGCAGTCTTTAGATGGAGATATAGAACTCTCAGCTCCTCCTGGACCATGCCTGCTGGATGTTGCCATGTTCTGTCCTTGATGATAATGGAATGAACCTGTAAGCCAGCCCAATTAAATGTGCTTCTAAGAGTTTCCTTGGTGATGTTTCTGTTCACAGCAGTAAAGCCCTAATTAAGACAGTACACTTAAGTAAATGTGCTATATAAATTAGTTTAATAGCTAAAGATTCTAATATATATTAATAACCAATATATGCATACACAATATACTTTCTAGTAATTCGAGCAAAATTCCAAGATCATACTACTAATACAAGAGTACACACATAGTTCATCCATACTTTCTTGTATTGCTATAAGACCTCTCTGATATCACTATGGGGTCTCTTTCAATATAGTCTGTACCAACTCAGCTGGCAAAGCAAGGTAAAGCAGTTTAGATTGACTCATTCAGTCAGCATGTAGTCTTTTGAGAATCTGTTGACAGGCATTATACTAGGTGATTTGGATACGTCAGTCCTAGCTATGCATAACAGCTATACTAGACACCCCAGAACAGGGAATCTAATGTCTTCTTTATTCAGATGACATCTATATTCTTAATGTTTACATAACTAATAAAGAATATAAGATATCTTAATGCCATCTGTAGTCTACAAGCCTACAAGCCTGTTACTTTTCAGGGAATTTCTTCTCAACTCAAGCAATGATTCTAGTACTAAGAGAGACATTGTGATTCTTACACTGTGGGTTTGTTCCTGTCTAGCCAGAAAATTCTTTATCAACTTGCAAGTCTGTTTGAGGTCAGGATAATGATTTACTCAGAGCTCTTGCATCTAGCAAATGTGGTTCCAGGAATGGGGAACTCACAGTTTAATCTTCAGAACATCCTTATTAGAAAAGTCTCATCACTGTTGCACTTCTCCTTTTCCCCCAGAAGTGAAGAGTCGGGCTTTGAAAGGTTAAAAGCTTTTCCGAGCTCACTTAATAAGACAGTGACAAAGCTGAAAATAGAAGTCTCCAGATTTCTCACGCTTGCCTTATTTCACCTCATGTTATCACACTGAATTAAATTCCACTTCTCTGTAGTACTCGCACTACCAAGTCAAGGTGTCCTGAACCTTAGTAATTCAAGGGACACATTGGCTTTAATGGGGGTGGTATGATATGTGGAAGAAACCCACACACTGGTATCATTAGACATTTTAATTTCAGAAAACGTCCCCTCAGATCCCCTGTGATAGCCAAAACCTTTAGCTTATCTGAACCTGAGTTTCTTTATCTGTGAGAAGAACAAATAATAATGACCTTCATAGTTACTGTGTAGATTATTTTACATCATTCTTGTGAAGTGTTACCATATAATCTATGCGTGGTCAGTTAGGGTGAATATTTATCCAAATATGTTAGCATCAAGAACAAAATCCAGAGTACAAAAAATTCAGAACACTAACAACTTTAAGAAACAGGTATATATGGCTATACGGAGTTAAATGTTGCTAAATAATGATTTCTGGAATTACTTTAAATATCACCAAGATATATATTACTGTCAAAACATGTTTGAGATCAGATTCTCTCAAAGGTATAGAGTGACACCTAGATGCCTTTTCATATCTATGAGTTACTGCATCTATAGACTCACATAACCCTAGGGCAAAACATTTAACACTTGTATCCATACTTAGCATCTACAGACTTATACAAAAAGTTGGGTTTTTAAACATTTTTTTGAGATTAATATAACTACATCATTACCCCTTTTTTGTCCCTACAAATCTTCCCAACTACTCCATCCTCGTCTCTTTCAAATTAATGTGCTTTTTTGATTACTTGTTGTTAAATACATGTGTGATTCTAAATACCTAAGTTAAACTTGCTGTGTCTAATATTACTCTTATCTTTATTTTCAGGGCTGACCCGATTTGTATTGAGTAACCAATTGGTGTGTTCTTTCCTGGGGAAGACTCCGTCTCCAGCTCTCAGCATTCCTTGGCTTCCCGAAGCTTGTTGTATGTTATTGAGAATCCTGGACTTTTCCTCCTTTCCCTCTCTTAGAAGATCCATTGCTGTTGTCCTTATTAAGTTCATTTTGAAGCAAACATGCTGATGAGACATTACAGATGTGGTTTCCAGCATTCCTAAGAGATACCACCTCACAGCAAATTCTGTTTCTCTGGATCTTACAATATTAATGCCCTCTCTGTTTTTCTTGCATGGAATAAAGAGTATTCTCAAATTATGCTTTTACATTATGTAGGGGGGTGTGCATATATCCGTGCTTTTCAGGGGTCAACATAGTGTCTATTTCTCAGTATAAGGTTTCTCCCTGAAACTGGAGTTTATCAATTCAGGTTTGGAGGCAGGATTGGAATGATAGATGTGCCTAGTTGCACCCAATTTTACAAGGGTTTCGAGTACAAATTAAAGTCCTCCAGTTTGTCCAGTTATGCACCAAGTGCCTCACCAGCAGAAACATCTCCCAGCTTCTCTAAAATCTTTATATTCATGTTAACTTTCTTAACATTCATATGGGGTGACATCAACAAGATTTGTTCCTTGGAAGAATGTTAAACGTTCCTTTTCAACTTTCTAGCAACTGCTTTGTTTGGGAACACAGTTTTTCATATATAATGAAGAGGGAAATTAAAAAGTTGCATTACTGGCTGGGGGATATAGTTCATTGTTAAATCACTTGTCTAGTATGTATGAGTCCCTGGGATTGATCCTCAGCACAGAAACAAAAGGAATAATTATTTCTAGAACATTCTAGCTACTTAATTCAGTCATATTTTTATACCATGCCACATTTACTTTGAAAACAACTTGAGTGACTTGACTTTGAAAGAATTGTAATTTCTAAAGAAAAATGAAAGGAAATAATTAAGCCATGAAATGAAGGCTATAGGAAAAGAATTTCAAAAAATAAAAACCAAATAGGAATTTTCCATGAACCCCACGGGTTGAACTGTTTATAGAATGGAATGAAGATTTTACAAATTATCAACACCATAAGGAAAGGAGCAGTGTGATAACTAACTGATAATTTCAGAATCCACCACTACACTCTAGCCCTGTCCATATCTGGGGACTCGTGTTTTCCTAATTTTAAAAGTGCACCTGTAGCATATTTTCTTTCCTCCAAAAGGATGAAGCCAGCTGGAGAGAGAGAGAGAGAGACAATTAAGGCTGATTGGATGACTCAGCAATAAAAATAGGAAGCGAGCTGGATGAGAAAGGATGAGCTACAAAGCAGCAGATTGTGAGGGTGTGCGCTCTTTGAAGAAGAAATGGAAATAAGCCCGTGAGCATGAACAAGGGGACCAAGGTTAAACTTCTCAGTTAGTGGCAAGCTCATTCCTGAAATGGAAAAAGCCAACAAATGAATCCTCTATCCGCTGTCAGATTGCGTTATAAAGTTGGACAGCACTTATTTTGCTAGACTCTTATCGACAAATGTAGTCATTAAAATAGAGGCCTGGCATGATCAAAGAACACCAAGGCATTTTTCTTTTCCATTTGGGTGAAAATGATCTTTCGTGTAGGGAACTAACTTTTGTACTTTTCTGGAAACATATTTCTCCTTTCCTTTCCTTTAGTCACTGCTCTCTTCATTAAAGGTTTATCAGCTTCTGATTACACCGGGCCATGGGTGACCTTCGCCCTTCACATTAGGTCAGTATTCTGACATAACACTCAATCCCTCACATACGAAGCTGTGAAGCTCTTTCCAATCACAAAGCCCTCCAATGTGTACTAACTTCTTTTATTGTTTATTCTTCAAGAATTCAATCCACATGTTAAAGGTATCTTGACCATGTCCACTCTTCCTTAACCCCCTACGAAAACTAGATCTTCCACATGACCCCCCCCCATGGCACTTCATGTCACCTCTTTAAAAATAAACCATTGTAATTCAAAACTCATCTACCCAAATGTTCATATGTAGAAAGCCAATCACTAGAGCATGGTCAGCTCATCAGGGCCCACATTTCTCTCCCAATACCTGCCCCCTGCCAATGGCTACTCAGGAGCACAGCCAGGTGAACAGCTCCCTCATAGGCACTGAAAAGCCTATTGGCTTCATTCTGCCGGGTAACTGGAACTGTTTGGGGTCCTTGATTCTAACAGCTCTGTCGTACCCAGAAGATAGTGGTTCACAGCAGCCCTGTGGTCTTAAGACCCTGACACCCCTTCAACAATGTTCCCTGATACTTAATTTTAATTCTTTTTTGTAGATGCTGATTGTATGTCCATGATTTCTGCTAAACTGCACAATCTATAAGGAAGGAACTCTGCATGGCTTCTTGACCAGAGGCATACACTTAATAAATAAAAATGGCTGAATGAATGAACCTGGGGCATATCCATCAGCTCTGTGATGCTAAACAAGTCTACTTGTTCTCCTTGTGCTTTTGCCTCAGAAGACGCTCATTACCAACACTGTAGGTCTGGACCGTGTTTCTCATCTATGTTTCTATTGTATGTGCTTTTAGTGTGTGTGGTATGCTTGCCTCTGTGTTTGCATGTTCCCATGTGGGCCCATGCAAGGGAACTCATTCAGATGTGTAAGATACGTGTGCACAGGAACATGGTGGTCTGAGCATAATGTCAAAGCTCTTTCTCAAATTACTCTTCCACGTAATTCTTGGGGAGCAAGCTCTCTTGCTGATTGATATACCTGTTCTCACTATTCAGCTTGTTCTGGGGATTCTCCTGTTTGTCCCTTCTACAGCTACAATTACAAGTGAGATGTCACAACGCCAAGGCATAGGAGCTGGGGATCTGAATTTGTCTTATTTGTGTGGCAAGAGATTTAATTGCAGAACTGTCTCTGAAGCTTTTGACATTTTTTTGTTTCTTTCGTTTTTTACTTAGATATGAGGTCCATATGAAATTGTAATTTGGAATGCCACAGCATGATTATCCCAAGTTCTCTTGCTTTTCTCTGTTATGTCTACCACTTGGTAAAGGCACATTTTTGCAAGTAAAGGAGCATTTAGTGATTGAAGTGAAAACTCTGTTGGATTCAAATTGGAGAGTGATTACATAATTGAGTTTTTCAATAAATAATGAATCATAATAGATTTAAAAATAATAAGAATATAAATCCCAGAAATAGTTTTAGAACAAGAGGTCAAAAGAAGATAGGAAACCAAAGCAAAGCCTTCATTGCAGCTTTTGTTTTGGACATGTGTGGGGAAGGAGATAAATGATAGAATACATGGATTTGTGTTAAGTGTTGCAAAGAGAAACTAAAGGACTTCAAGACGGAAGGGTGAGAAAATGGAGACCCATGATAATCTGACAATTGAAGGGAGCTCAGAAGACAGTAAGAATGAGAGAATATTTGGTAAAGAAACACCAGAGAGTGGGAATAACTCCTTCAGAAACCAAGAACTAGGGATCTTTTGGGTAGTTTCAGGTGCAATATGGGATAAGTGACAAGAAGAACCTTGGGGCTGCAGTAGAAAAGATGAAGTCACAGAGGTATTGGAAACTCAGACAATGCAATACCTCATGGAGTTCTCCATTGAGTGAGACGCCATGTTGATCTAAAGGTATGCAGTAATGATTTAGGTTAGATTCTCAAGGGTGAGCTCTGATTGCTTTCTGGAAAATAAAGTCAAAGATAGAAGAAAAGAAACTTCTTGGTAGTTGAAAATGTAGCTCAGTTGTAGAGTGCTTGAGTTGGACTCAGGAAGCCCTAATTTCTCTCCTTAGTCCATATAGATATGAGAATTCCAGGTCATTTCCAAGGTAGAGGTAGAAAAACCATGTTCAAAGCCAATTTCAGTCAATACAATGAGTTTGAGACCAGCCTGTGTTGCATGTGATCATTTCAAAGAAAGAAAAAGAAAAGAAAAGGGACAAAAAGAAAAGGGACAAAAAGAAAAAATGAAAGACAAAGAGAAGAAAAGGAGGAGGAAGAAGGAGAGAAGAAAATATTCAAGATGTGAGGTAGGAAGAGAAGTAGGGAAGACAGACTTATTTATGGTTACAATAACCCAAGTCAAAGGTGAGAAGAAGGGAAAAGATTGATGATCTTCTTTTAAAATGCAATCAATGGGGCATGAGATTGGAGGGCATTGTTAGTCAAGTGAGAAAAGCAATCGAAAGAAGAAACAGACTTACACTAAAAATGAGGATCAAGAATCTGTATCACTTGCAGGCCCCAAGAATGAGCAAAGGGAGCTACCACTTACAAGAGCTAGAGAGGAAACAGAAACCTCAAATGGGACTTTTGGCTTAAAAACAAACAAACAAACAAAAGAACCCCACAAAGATAAAAACAAAACAAAACGAAAACATTTTAATTGACTATTTAAAGAAGAATTGGTGGAAATAGGCATTTTGTTGTTCTCAAGCTCTGTAGGACCCAGTGGACAAAAAATATGAGAAATGATGATTGTTAAGGAATGTTATAACCCAGGATGATGACTGTATGGAATTACCTGGGATGTAAAAAAGTGAGAGTCCAGGACTTTTAGCATGGATGAAGGACAGCAGGAGTGGAAGGTGTACTGAAGTATATCCCACTGGCATCTTGGGCTGACTGGGATGAGAACATACTGTTAAGCTTTAGGAAAAGGTGACATTTCTTGAACCTTTACTGATCAGAGATGCCAAGAATGCATAAGATCTGTCCTCTGTCTACGAGTTTCATTTTTATTTTGAATGTTATACTGATTTTGGTCATGGATAGGTTTGAGGCAGTGGTCACATGTTTGTGTTGAATAGGATTTATCCCAGCATAGGGGTTTAGCTCTTTCTTCAGCATTTATATAGTCAAGCTACCCTTGCCCCTCCTTCCTTAATTGCGTTCTCTTCCTGACATCTCATACCATGGCCTTTTGACAATGTAGTGTCTCCACATATTATCAGACAATATATATATTTAATTCATGGTGTTATAGGTCTTGTCTAAATATAAAAGAGGGAATCATACACAGTGCTAATAAAGGAAAAATCTAATCTCTAAGCTCATAGAATTCAAAACATTATCAGCTGCAAATGGGGAATATTTAAAAAAAAGAAGAAGAAAAAAATTGGGCTGGAGAGATGGCTCAGTGGTTAAGAGCACTGACTGCTCTTCCAGAGGTCCTGAGTTCAATTCCCAGAAAACACATGGTGGCTTACAACCATCTGGAATGAGACCTGATGCCTTCTTCTGGTGTGTCTGAAGAGAGCTATAGTGTACTTATATATAATAAATAAATCTTTAAAAATAAGAAATCTGGTCTTTGAAAGTCTTAAAAGATATAGGGGCAAACTTAATAACATATTGTCTTAGGGTTTCTCTTCCTGCAGAAGACATCATGACCAAGAAGCAAGTTGGGGAGGAAAAGGTTTATTCAGCTTATACATACACACTGCTGTTCATCCCCAAAGAAAGTCAGGACAGGAACTCACACAGGGCAGGAACCTAGAGGCAAGAGCTAATGCAAAGACCATGGAGGGGTGTTGCTTACTGGATTGCTGCCCCTGGCTTGCTCAGCCTGTTTTCTTATAGAACCCAGGACTACCAGCCCAGGGATGGCATCATCTACAATGAGCTGGGGCCTACCCCACTGATCACTAATTGAGAAAATGCTTAACAGCTGAATCTCAAGGAGGCATTTCCTCAAGGGAGGCTCCTCTCTCTGTGATAATTCTAGCTTGTGTCAAGTTGACACTGAAAACCAGCCAGTACATATATTAATAAAATGTGTCAATGGATCAAAAAATAATCCCAGAAGTTTGCCCAGACTATAAAATATTTTGAGTTTTATTTTATTGTAAGCGTCTATACTGAATATTTAATGCATTATTATTATTCATTTATTTTATTTTGATTAAATCATGTTACACATTATATTGTATATAATATGTACCTTGTTTATATAGTAGTACTTGTAAAGAAGAAAATCTAATGACTCAATGATGAAGAGAAACATTTGGCAACATGATTCATAAATTTATTTCCATATGCTTGGCATTATGTTTGAACCATTTCTTGGATCCTTACCAGAAACATTGATTCCCTTAGTCTTTTCAATAGTCCATGAGTTATTCCATTGTTATTTCAACTCAAGCCAGAAGTAATTAAAGGCTTAACAGGTCACAGAGCTCATAAGAAAGAGAAACAAAATCTCAACCTAATCATGTGTATCCTGATACATCATGATCTTTTACATCATTGTATTATTATCAGGAACTGTTATGATGTCAATATATCTACCATCATTTCTTCGTTGAAAATAATTATGTCTAGATGAGCAATTGTAAAGATTTATATGAAAAATCACTGCTATAATGCCACCAGCAATGATGCCTCCAGGAAATGTCCTTCAACAATCACTCCTGGGCATTCTTCATGTGGTAGGACATACGTAATCATTGACAACTCAGCACCAAGCAATCGTTGACTGCATAGTTGACAACAAGATCAGCACACACACACACACACACACACACACACACACACACACACACACACACACACACACACACACAGTGCCATCTCAGTGTTTAAATACATGACTCATGAGGATGTGGCGTGAGTATGGAGGTACAGCAACTCTAGTTAAGAGAAATACCTATCGGAAAACATGACCTCACCTAAAAAAATGAGACAGAGACAATCACCAATGTAAAAGCTCCTAAGAGAGAACCAAGCTCCAAAGAGCAGAAACAAAGCTACTGAAGCTACTTAATCATCACCAAAAGTGTAGAATGGTAGAAGCTGAGTACAGACAGGAAAGCAGATGGCAGAGTGTGGGGGTCTTCCACACAATATATTTTATTCTAAGCTACTGGGAAGTAATAATCAGAATATTCAGGAATGTACGTTCAGGTAGGGAAGAAATGAAACAAAAACATCACCGAAAAGTAAGGATCATATAAATATACAAGAAAAGTAAATACATTCATTTGCCTACAATTCTACTCTAAGGATATTTCTCAATGATAAACTCCTCAAAGATAATGCCAAATATGAAGGTTTTGCCTCCAGGCAAGAAAGAATGTAATTCTGTAATTCTGGTAATTCTGATTTTGTCTTGCTCTTCCTACCTAGCTGACAGCTCTCTTTCTGGTAAGTGACATTAAAATGTGACTCTGGAATGCAGACATTTGTCATTCCAAGTCACCAGTAGGCTTTCAGCTCTGAAAAGCAGACGTGGCACCTTTACTGCACTTGTCAGGTTTGCTCCAGAGTGATCTGGATGTGGTAGTATGAATCTGTTTGCATTCTACAAGGAAATTTGCCTTCATTCTCATTCTCAAGCAGAGTTGCCTCACACTGAACTGCAGGCCAAATATTCCTCTCTGCCTCAAGTTGCAGCCAGAGTGAGTTTCTCACTGACAAAATATAGCATATTTTTAAAGTTATTTATTGTCTGAATGAGAACCATTAGCCCAAAGCTAGGAATGTAGTTTAGTGATAGAGTAAGCACACAATATACTCAAGATCTTGTATTTTTCCCTTATAACCACATAAAGCAAAAATAAATTTGGAATATAGATAGATAGATAGATAGATAGATAGATAGATAGATAGATAGATAGATAGATAGATAGATAAATTGTGTGTGTATGTGTATGTTTGTGTGTTTGCGTCCATGCACGCATGTGCATGTGTGTGTGTGTGTGTGTGTGTGTAATAATAATTAATGAACAAATAGACCATGGACTTGAAACAGACCAAGGATAGGTATTTGAGAGTGAAAGTGTTTGGAGAGGAGAACAGGAAGAAGGAAATGATGTAATTGGAATCTCAAAAAATAAGGAACTTCTTGTTTTGAAAAACTACAATATATTCTTTGGAATTTGTATATGTTTTCAGAAGAAATATTTTTGTTTATGAAGTAAATTCCAAATGTTCATGATAAATGAATAATGTATGGATTGGCACACCAGAATAGAGAACAGGAAATGAGAGCTAGTTGTCAGTCAGCCCTTCCAGAAGAAAAACTAGAATAATGGGTCAATCTTGCAGTAAACAGCTACAACTTGTTTTGCTTTTCTAATATGGTTCTTTACTGTTCTCGATGAAATAAATTTGGTTTTGGAAACTCAAAGTCATGGAAATATGGAGTTAAATTTCACAAAATGAAACAAAAACTAAGCAACTTAGTATCTTCCTAATGTCCCTGGGTATGTACATGGTTATGTGCTGAGATGTTCAGAAACATGAACATGAATAATTCAAGTCAGATGGAATTGTTAGGAGTAATTGCTACTTTTACTTTTGGTTTTATTTGTTCCTCTCTGAGACAGGCTACTGCTATGTAGCTCTGAGGGTTACTTTTTCATAATCAAAAATAAAAAGCTCTTTCATGAGGATCTCACAGTATCTCCTACTCTGAGAAAAATATCCCAAAGAGAAGTGCAAATACAGATCAAAAGGTACAGAAAAGAGAGAGAAGCATTTTTCTGAACATTTTCAGACACTTTGGTGAATAGAGATGTAGCATAAGACACAGACCTCGGCTGAATGTTTAGTCCAAGAACACTGACTCTTCACTAAGCACTACCAAATGTAGTAAAACATACTTTTGAAAAGAATGTTTGCAAGACTGCTGACTTGTTGCTTTGACAACTCAGGGTTGGTACATCAAACCAATCAGCAGGGGAGCAGGGGGTGAGACTTAAGCAGTATTTAGCCTGGAAAAGCTACTGCGGACAACCTGGTTAACCCTGCTCTTCACAGAGGTGAAGAAACCAGGACCAGAGCTTTGGCAAAATGACAAACGTTTTCCAATTCAAGAACATTTCCACTAACATGATCATAAGAGTGACTAAAGATCAAGGGAAATAGAAACAGAAAAGGGAAATCTGATAATAATTATAAGTATGTACTCCTGATGAGACCACTATGTGTTTAGTAGATTCCCAAGGTCACTTAATATTTGAAATATCATAATTTATCATGAATTTACCATACATAGAATGCTTTAATTCTAGGTATGCTGTAATGCACCCTTTCAAAAAAAAAAGCATGTGGCATGTTGTGGTGCATGAAGAAGAACGAGAGCTAGAACTGAGTGTGGAGCAGGAAATAACTGATGCACTGAGAGGAGGGATGATTGAATTCTTTTGTTCTCACTGAAATGCAAGTTTGGAAATGACAGACTCATGTAGAGATAAATATGCCACATTGAAAACTTAGTAAAAATTAACTCTTTAAACTAGTTACTGAATACATTTGTGTTCATGCTAAAGCCTGTTCAGTTTTTCTATATATCTATATTTTTTCATGATTACTTCTTAGAAACTAACAACCCTAAAAAAAGGCCTGCCATTTTAGAAGACAATAATCATGTCAAATGTAAGAATAGATGCCAATTGTACTTATAGAAGTGAAAGGTCATATTTTGAATTTAAGAAAGATATGTCACTTGCTTTTTCATGAAAAGAGAATGGAATATATATATATATATATATATATATCAGTTTATATGATTATTTTCATAATTTGTGTATTTTGCTCATAGTGTCATGTTTGGATATGCTCAAGATGATAACTAAGTGTATATTACTGTAGTCTTACAATGACAGCACCATTTGATTGAAACCAAAACAGAAACATGTAATACCATGCATGCTGGAAAAAGGGCTTATAGGTTGCAGAGAACAATGTTTAATAAATTCAATTTCTTTAAAATTTTTGACATTGTGATAATATGAGGGCAAACACTAAGAATATAACAAACTAGACTTCTGAAACTGTAAATGGTTATAATTTGAACCTTCGTCACAGCTGTTGAATCATGCTTTTAAGCACACAAGGTCAGTTTAACGAACTTTATTTTTTTCTTTGACAAAGTCTTAGTAATTTTACTTGGCTTGCCTGCTCTGTTGATACAAAGACAACTTATGTCATATCAGTTTTGCTCCACTCAAAACATGCTGTACCTTCTAAAATGATATTAGACACTGTAAGTCATAAAATTTACCACTGCCTTCCTTAAAATTATATTAAAATCAACTCAGAAATGTGATTCTTCATTACAAAACAATGTGGACCATCCTATTTCTGAGAGGTTGTTGTAGCAGGAAGCCAGTTTATGAAACCTGAGTAGACATATAACGCACTCACCTTTTAGGCTCCCATGCATCACTGAATGAAAAGCATCTGATTTTGTACCCAATATATGCTAGAGAGAATTGGAGAATTAAGACTGGGAACTAAAAGGAAGTAGAGCTCAGCTGTCAAGCTGGGTTGAGCCATGAGGTTTAGGGATAAGAAGAGTATGGTGGCTGAAATCTGTGAAGGAAAACTTTGGCACACAGCCAAAAGTTCTATATAGAGAAAGAAATACAGAACTATGTTGAGAGAAAGAAAAGAGGGAAGGAGGAGATCTGTGAGGAGACAGGGAGAGATAGAGACTGAGACAGAAACAAAGACAGACATACACAGAGATAGACACAGAGAGACAGAGATGGAGATAGAGACAGAGAGACAGAGACACAGAGAGACAGAGAGAGACAAAGAGAGAATAGAGGAAAAATGGAACCAAATAAAAATTTGGATCTGTGCAGATAACTACAACACATGGAAATCCTAAATATAAAAAGCATATTTTAATGTTATAAGGTACATGTAAAAATGTAAGAAAAATAACTCTCAAATTGAAGAATGTATAAAATAAGTATAAAATAATGTAGCACAATAGTCAGAGCAATCCTACTTGAAACTAACAGTACCACAACAAAGAAAATTCTTTGAAAACCACATAGATTAAAAAAGGAGAAATTAAGCAGTGAAATCTATATTTGAGTGTATTCAGAACCACCTCTCTAGAATTGTCAATGTAAAACATCATAAAAACCAGTAAGGCTATAAAACACTTTAACTGAAGACATAACAACAAACATTATTATGTCACATAGACACAATTGTCCACTGTAGAACATTTAAACCAATAATACCAGAAAGCATATTTTAAGTGAGTACAGAATACTCTCCAGGCAATACTAAAGGAAATAAAGTAAATTTATGTCTACTGTCTACGGAGTAAGGTATAACATTTAAAGATGATTGAAGATATAATGGTGTTACAAAATGATTATTAAAGAATAATAAGTCTTTGATTAGAAATACTTTCCAAGTGTGATTTGCTTGAAAACCTGAAGTTCAAATCAAAGTAATACACATAAAGGATAATGAAAATATTATGATCCATACTTAAGATGTTGTGGTTTAATGCTTGCATTTAAAGTGTTCTCAAGATTTCAAGTGTAATAAATTTCCTTTGTAAAAGAATTATTGTAATTATATCATTTATTCATAACATTGTTCTCCATTTGATTGGGCAAAGATCTTAGAGCAGAATCTAGGAAATTAAATTATGCAAATATTCATCCACAAATAATAAATTATTAAACTCCCAATAAATCTGCTATTTTTAAGCTTGGAAATTGGTGTTTCCATTAATTTTGTTATTTATAGTCCTACTAGTACTGAACTCACTTACAAAATATAATAGAGAAAGATTGACTTACAATGCCTATATCCAGAAGGCAGTCCTAAGGGAGTCATGAAGTACAATGGACAGTTCCAATGACACCCACAGGAATGCCCATCAGCTTGGAAAAAGAGATGATATCACAGACTACCACTGACACTCGTATGAATCATCTCTTGTTTAAATTATGGCAGTAATGGGGGCTTTGTCATAAATCTTACCTGCCTTTATCTCAAGCTGCATGCATACTATTGAAACAGAGAAAGTGATAGGGTAACTACTCATTAAGACTGGGTTCCATGGAGACAGCTCAATCAGTAAAACGTTTGCTGTGTACACATAAGAATTAGATTTCAACACCTAGCACTCACATAAAGACATGGGTTGTGATGGGACATACTGGAGAGGGGAGACCAGCAGATCCTGAGGGTGCACTTTCTAGCCATCCATCCATAATCAGCAATTTCCAGGTCCCACTGAAGAACAGACTATCTAGTAATGAATAACCCCTGAGGTGGAACTCTAACCTCAAAATGAACACACACATGCATGCATATCTACTTGAACACATACAAAAGTTTTTGACCATGTTATATAGGTAGTACATAAATTAAAATTCTGTTGTTATCATATACTAGCTGAAGAATTTAAACAAATTATTCAACTCCCTGGGATTCAGTTTTTCATTTGTTTGTGGAGATAATTTGACAAACTTTGAGCTACAGGAGCACTTAGTAAATATGAGTATATTTAGTGCTAATAAAACTTGTGGCTTCATAGTAAATATAATGTTTAATAAGCACTGCATGTTAGTACCTAAACCTTCCAAATGTTTCTATTTTCTTCAATGTAACGTATCTATTGTGACATTCAAAACATCAATTTTCTTTTCCAGCCACATTTGTGCTTAGCCATGCTGCATGCTAAAGTCTAAGATCTTCAACAGTTTTCTATTATCCTCAATATAAAGTACTTAATTGGACTTTTAAAACCAGTTTATCTTTCCAGCCACATCTTTGTTTATCAAGCCTACATGAACCTAAGATTATTGAAAGCAATCTTACATGACATTTTGCTAAAGAAATATCACCTTATGACCAAGAACCTGCAGGTAGATAGTCCAAAGACCTGTGGTAAAACAAAATAGTACTGTTCTAAAAACAAATAAACAAAACCTGAAGCAACAAAACAACACCCTAATAACACTCTGTTGTACTCACAGATCAGTCCTTGCTCAGACATCATCCAAGATGCTTCCTCCAATAGTAGAGGATAAGAAATACAGAGACCCAAGGCCAGACATTATGCAGAGTGAGAGACTTTGAAACACTCAGTCATAAATGCAATATCAAGAACAAGAACCAGCGGTTTAGAACAATGAAAGGGTGTTTTCTAAGCACAGCAGGGTAGTTGTAATAAGAGCTATAGCAATCATGCCAGTAAGCACAAGACCTGTGCAAACTCAAGCCCCACCAAAACTCAGCAGAGAAAATGGAAGTAGATTCCTGAGAGAAAGCCAGAATTTCCACAGAGGCGAATGCCAGCAGCAAAGCTGAACTGAGGGAAATCAGAGAAAGAACTGGAAGAGCTTTGAGACTTATAGTACAACCTTGGAAACCAGACTTCCCTAAGCCACTACCTAAAGACCATGGACTGGCCCCTGGACTCTGACCTCAGGGCAATGAAAAGCACCACAGAGAAGAGTGTCCCATAAGACTGAAACCCCAGTGAATAGACTTTAATGGGGGAGGGTCGGGAGGGGGAACACCCAAGGAAGGGAGGGGAATGTCGAAAAGGGAATTTTTATTTCCAGTTAATAAAAAAAAAAATCGAAAAAGAAAAAGAAAATGGAAGTGTTCAGGAAATCCTTTCCTAGCTCAGAATACTGGGAAATGGAAAGAAATGGAGGATAAATGCCACATCCAAGGCCCCATGTTGCACCACAGAGAAATCAAGAACCTTTAACCATCAGAACTTTTTTTTCCAGAAAATATAGAATCTGGTAAAGAATGGAGGATAAATATGATCAAAACATGTTGTATAAAAATACCTACCACAACTATTTATATAGTGCGACTGAACAAGAAACTAAAGTTTTCTCTTGCAAGGTAAATAGAAAAAGTTATTTATGACTTAATTGAGAAGGAATGAGGCTGTGTGGCAAATTTTGGTCAGAGTTACAAGATATGAGATATCACTCAATTGTCCACCAAGATCTTAATAATGTTCCCTCTGTCAAAAGAGTTGCAAAGGTGAATAAAAGGAAATGCTTAGTCGGTCTATATCCTGATGAAATGGACTACATTCAGAATTTTTGGGTTACCCACAATGACTATGAAGTGGAAGGAAAATATAAAGTTGGCTATGAGAAGTTAGTTGGCAAGTATAAAATTAACAAAAAGGGGGGATTCTAGAAAACAATAATTCACAGATCACAGTGGGGAATGTTGAGCAAGAGGCACACATCTTTTTTTTTAAAATATTTATTTATTTTATGTATGTGAGCACACTGCTGCTGTCTTCAGACACACCCAAAGAGGGGATCAGATACCATTACAGATGGTTGTGAGCCACTATGTGGTTGCTGGGAATTGAACTCAGGACCTCTGGAAGAGCAGTCAGTGCTCTTAACCTCTGAGCTACCTCTCCAGCCCAAGAGGTAAAAATCTTAAGACAGCCATCCCTTCACTTCAAGAACATCTTCACGGACAGGATATTGATTATTTTATTAGAAAAACTTGTTTGGATTTGCCTTTCCTCTAGAAAAAATTCGAAGTACAATTTGGATAGAGAATATTTACAGAATCGTTTTATGACTATAGCATATCGTATTCTTTTAGCTGAAACATCCATAATCTATGTTACATAAATGGCTCAGCATAGTAGATTATAATTTAAAGATTTATTAAAGGTAAAAGAGTAGATTATTCTCTAAAGAATTTGCTAAAGGTAAATAAGACTTTTCTACAAATCGAGGCAGATATTCTGTCAACTTGGAAGTACTGTGTGTTAAATTAATGAACTTTGCTTAATTTTCAAAAACATAGTTATTTGGAGCAGGCATGGCAGATAAGACTCATGAGTACCACAGCACTGTGTGGAGGTCAGAGGTCAACCCTCAGGATGTAGACCTCAGGTCCTTAGACTTGGCAGCGAGCACCATTACTCTGCCAGATACTTGTCTCCCCCTTTGATTTAATCACTAGTTTTATCTTCTCATACAAGTGTTATTATTCCTTCTTTGGAGTGTAGACTTGCTAATGACAAAGTAATTAAATGAGAAATAAAACCAGTGTCACTCTGTCCAAAGTACAAGTTACATTGTGTCTTCACTTTTAAAATTTCATTCTTCAGGTCAAAGAATAATGACGTATATTTTACCTTGGGTCATAATATAGAACTTTCTAACTTCTATGCATATGCTTCCTTGTGAGTGTGTATGTGTGTAAAATCTATAAAATAAAGGCTATTTGTGTGTTTTCTAACAATTAAGTTAAAATGAGAAATCAATACCCAGTTAACACTTTGTTAGGAATCTTTTCTCAATGATTCCTAACTATGAGTAAGAAAGAAGACAAGAACAAAACTCTGCTTACAGAGAGGTAAAGGTGATGAAATATTAACAAAAGAGAACCAAACCCAGTCTTTTCTGAAGGTGGTGATTACATCTAGAGTCCTGTGATCTCTTATGACTTAGAAAAATCCTTATTGTTACCAACCTGAGGTTGTAGGTAATTTCACTATCTGATGCTTCTCTTTTTTTTTAAAGATTTGTTTAATTTATGCATATGAGAATAAATTATGTGTCACTCTCTTCAGACACACCAGAATAGGGCATCAGATGCCATTACAGATGGTTGTGAGTCACCATGCGGTTGATGGGAATTGAACTCAGGACCCCTGGAAGAGCAGTCAGTGGTCTTAACCACTGAGCTATCTCTCCAGCCCTCTGATGCTTCTCCTAACTCTAAAAATAACAATAGCAATAACAAAATGTAATATTAGTAAAAATATGATCAAAGAAAATATTTCATTTTTGTGAAATATTTATATATTTTTATATTTTTAGGTCTTTTATATTTTTAAAGAGTACATTGGTTTTGCTGGTGTATTCTATTAACATATGCATTCTTCTTGGAATAGCTTTGATGATTATGACAGCCAGATGTGAGAAGTGACTTAAAGCAAGAATAAAAGGGCAATGAGTAATGTAATACACTTGGGTGTTTAAATGTAAAGACAACTGACCATGTTGAATGGGAATGGTGTTTACAAGTACTGAGTAAATTATTTGCTAGTGGTTCCCTATATCCCTACAGTTATTTATGGTATCCTTTAATCTTTCTTTAGCATTTACTTCGTATTTGTATTTTTAATGCAATATGTTATCGATAGTTATCTCTTGAAAGAGTATTCATATTCTAGGAAAAGAAGAAAGAAGAGAGAAAGAGAAATGGCATGACACAATGTTTCTATGTTGGTCATATAAAGTCAGAGTTCAGAAATTAGCTACTATAGAGAATGATGTCAAGAATCACAAGATTTTATTAGAAAACTGATTTTTGGGTTTTCTCATGAAGATTCAGATTCACTTTCTATACTAGAGATTTTTGATCCATCCAAAATAATGACTCAACTAAACGGGAGAGGAGTGGATAATTTCTTCAGTAAAATTATCAAAGACACTTAGAACACTGAAATGTTTGTCTTCAACAGTAAGCAAATACTGGTAATAGGCACCAAGAGGAAGTTTTGCAAAATCATGTAATACATTTTTAAGAATATATTTCTGCTCTGATTTGCCTTCTCTGTCAACCACCAAAACAGTCCACACCTTGGTAGAACATCAGTGTCATACACATTTCTACATTTTAGTTGTGACACTAAGATTCACTTACCTATCTCACTTGTGTAAAGATTTATTTCTTAGCTGCCTGTCGAGCAGTAGCCTAAGACATCTATCAAGAACTCAAAGTAGATATGAAGCTTTATAGGTGAAATTGCAGTCATTAATCCCACAATTCCAAGGAAATGTCTGACAGCAGAAACATAGTGACTCAGAACTTGAAGAATATGTTATTCATAACATAATCTTGTAGCCAGTGAACACATACACTAGGTTCAGTCCATATATACATTTCCTGATATTATTCTACAGTAAAAAGTTCCTATGAGTGTACATTACCACATTGTAGAAATTCTTTAGTAATTTCCCCAATATTCTATATTGTATTCATTGATATCTACGATAGTTGTATACATGGATAAAGAATAACCAGGTATTAAAATTATTATTTTAATATTATTAAAAATTATTTATATCTATCATAATTGTATACATGGATAAATAATAACCAGGTTAAACAATTTTAAGGTGTATATTTCTAGTTTCAGCCTAGATAAAAATGAGGAACCTTTTTGAAATTGCACAATATCTCAGAAGATGGAAACACTTCCCATGCTCATGGATTAGCAGGATGGATATAGTAAAAATGGCCATTTTGTCAAAAGCAATCTACAGATTCAATGCAATCCCCATCAAAATTCCAACTCAATTATTCTTAGAGTTAGAAAGAGTGATTTGCAAATTCATTTGGGATAACAAAAAACCCAAGATAGTAAAAACTATCCTCAACAATAAAAGAATTTCTGGAGGATTCACCATCCCTGACCTCAAGCAGTATTACAGAGCAATAGTGATAAAAAAAAAAACAAAACTATATGGTATTGGTATAGAGACAGGCAGGTAGATCAGTGGAATAGAATTGAAGACCGGATACACTCAAACTAATAGAAGACAACATGGTAAAGACTCTCGAACACATGGGCACTGGGGAAAACTTCCTGAATAGAACACCAATGGCTTATGCTCTAAGATCAAGAATCGACAAATGGGACCTCATAAATCTGCAAAGCTTCTGTTAGGCAAAGGACACTGTCATTAGGACAAAACAGCAACCAACAGATTGGGAAAAAATCTTTACCAATCTTATATCTGATAGAGAGCTAATATCCAAAATATACAAAGAACTCACAAAGTTAGACTCCAGAGAGCCAAATAACCCTATTAAAAATGGGGTACAGAGCTAAACAAAGAATTCACAGCTGAGGAATATCTGAGAAGCACCTAAAGAAATGTTCAACATCCTTAGTCAGGTAACCCAATCACAGAAAAACACACATGGAATGCACTCATTGATAAGTGGATATTAGTCCAAATGCTCAAATTACCCAAGATGCAAAGGCACAGACCACATGAAACTCAAGAAGGAGAACCAAAATGCAGATGCTTCCCTCCCTTTTAAAAAGGGGAACAAAAATATCCATAGGAGGGGATAGGGAGGCAAATTTTAGAGCAGAGACTGAAGGAATGCCCATTCAGAGCCTGCCCCACATGTGGCTCATATGTATATATATATATGAAGTGCATGCTGACAGGAGCCAGATATAGATGTCTCCTGAGAGGCACAGCCAGGGCATGTCAAATACAGAGGCTAATGCTAGCAGCAAAACATTGAGCTGAGAACAGGATCCCCATTGGAGGAATTAGAGAAAACTGTATTTGGTTTGTAATAGGATGGCACAATGATCAAAAGAGGAAAATATTGAAATCACACTTAAGTAGGATACACAGAACTTGATTGTTGGCGTCAGAGCCTGGAAGAAGGAGAAAACAAGTTTCTCTCTCAGACTTCTGATATTAACAGAAGGAAAAAGGGGTGAAGGGGAGGGCAGGAAGGAAAAATGAACACACTAGCTTGAGGGCATAAGATATCCTTGTGGAGTTAACACTCAGACATGTGTCCATGGTACAGTTCTGTAACTTTGACAATGAGTCCAATGTTTAGACATGGAAAGTGCAGAAAATTTTGAGATCAAAACGCTCAGGAAGTTGGATGTATTAACAATAAACTAAGAAGCCAAAAGATTTCAAAGTTGAACTTACATTCTTACACACATGGGAGTTTTCTGAGGCTAGAGAGATGGCTCATCAGGAAAAGCATTAGCTGCTGTCCACGAGATCTTAGTCTAATTCCCAACACCTGCATGGTCATGCAGAACTCTCTGTAAGTCCAGTTCCTGGGATCCTAAATCCTCGTCTAGCCTCAGCAGTAATCACTCACATGGTTCAGAGACATACATAAAGGCAAAACACCCACACAAATAAATAATTAACCTTAAAGATTTATTTTTTGGTGCGGAAAACAGTTGGATTATATAGAGCTGTGCGGTCACTGACCAAAGACCATTCAGAAAATGATGAAAATTATGCATCTATTTTTGTTGTTTTTTGAGACAGTGTTTCCTGTTTAGGTCACACTGCCCTGGAACTCATTCTGTAGACCAGACTAGCCTTGAACTCAGAAATCTGCTGCATGCCTCCTGCCTCCTGCCTCCTGCCTCCTGCCTCCTGCCTCCTGCCCCCTACCCTCTGCTCCCTGTCCCAGCCCCGGCC
Source organism: Rattus rattus (assembly GCF_011064425.1). Taxonomy (NCBI): domain Eukaryota; kingdom Metazoa; phylum Chordata; class Mammalia; order Rodentia; family Muridae; genus Rattus; species Rattus rattus. Next base: position 179,066,730 of record NC_046156.1, read on the forward strand.
ACCGCCTCCGCCTCTGCCTCTGCCTAGAGTGCTGGGATTAAAGGCATGTGTCATGACTGCCCAGCAAGGTGTCCTAATTCAAACACCCATATATGAAAATCAACACGTAAGTTGTTCATCTACTAATCTTGACCCAGTATATTCTCCAAAGTAACACTCATAAAATCTTAATTTAGAATTTCAGGATATCTATCAAGATGCACAGTCAAAACATACAGTTTGATATTGAAATCAGTTCTCTCAAAATACAAATAATCACTTAAAGAATTAACTCAATGTTTTTTGATTACCCTCAAAATAAAAGGTTTTCCACGGCTGAATACTTAGGGTAATTATTGTTTTCTGGAACTGTATCAGACCATCAGCTCAGTGGTCCCAATAGTGTAAATGAGTAATTCCACAGGAGAGTTTTATTATTTTAGAATCTAGAACCCCGAAATAACATAACTGTTAGGGGACACCTAGTGGTCTGTAGCAGAATTAATACTTGCTGCAGAAAATGGAGGCTGCCCTACTCAAGAGAAAGATGCTTGCATCAGAGAATTTGCTAGCCAGAAAAAGGTGGAACCATTAATCTTATGAATATTGTGAACATAAATCAAACTTAAAATTAAAAACAATTTGCGTCTCACATCACTTACACCTAAATATGCTGTTGTCTGTAGACATAAGAAGAAGTTACATATATGGCTTTCCCTTAAATGGGAAAAGACATTTGGTATATATAAATACACAAATTTGTAACAACCAATAACTACCTCCTAAAAATAGAAATTGTAAACCCAATTGGTATTTGATAATAAAACACTAACAATATATGTCTTAGACTTTTCATAAAGTAATCATTGTCACACATATTTTAAGGGTAAGAATATTTGGCTAACGTGTGCCCTTTAGCTACTCAAAAATGAATCCTGCCTGGTGTGACTGCACAGGCAGCACTGTGAGTCAGAGCCAACGCTCTCTCTTTACTAGTAGAATTGATTCCATCCTACGCAGCCTCCAATCTTCTGAACTCTGTCAAGCTGATATGGTGTTAGTTGTCCTGCATAAAATGTCTCAACAATGCCTCACTTAGTTCAATATTAGCACAAATTCCAGCCTGCGCTTCCAAACCTACTCTGGAGATACACAGTTGCTCTCCTAAGCAGCCTATGTGCATTGTATGCTCAGGATGACGCTGTACTTCATGAGCCTCTAGTTGAGTTTGATGTTCTAGACTCCAGCTTCATACACAGTTCAAGCACCTACAGAGCTTCCTGGTGCACAGTGGAAAATTTCCACTCCCTCTCTCGGGTCACTATTTGCCATATCGTCTGTGAATATGTACCCACATGTCTGCTTTTCGTTCAAAGCCGCATCTGCTTTATGTTTCTACGCATTACCAGTTATAAGTAAACACCACTGGGAAAATACTTCAGGGAAAAGAGTAAATACTCTTCATATGTCTAATGGTTTTAGCATTTAGATGACCATGTGTGAATCAGCATGATCAGTGATATACTGTGTTTAGAATCCTGTCCTAGTGCACAAGGAGACTCAAGGGCAAACTGAGCAGGGACTGTTCCTTCTCCCTGCCCCTGTTGAGAAAAGACAAGAACAGCACATATAACTAAATATCCTGAACTGAAGTAGTCAAAGCCGGTACATAATCCAGTATTGGCTGTTGTAACTGAGTGCATCCAAATAGAATACATTCTATAAATGACTTCGAAATGATTTTTAAAGGGCAGATGGGGGGTGACTTTTCAATCTGAAGTGTTCACCTGCAAAATTATAATAGTGGAAAAACTATTATTTTCAAGTATAGTAAAATTAAAATTAGGCAAATGTTAGCAATGGTAAATGAAGTCAGTGTGCTGAAGGGCCTTGAAGGCCTTCGAGAGAAGCAGATTGGACATAACAGGTAATAGCGAGCCTCTCTATGTTCTAGACTAAGGAAAACTAGGCGAACATTTCATCTGCATATGACAAGAGTTGAAATTTTATGTGTTTTCTAAAAGCAGAAGTGCTTAAAATATATTGAAATATTTAATGGGCAGATAATTTATAGCAAGAGTTAGGTTTTTAATCTGTACCAAATAACATACTAAAATTAACCAAAACTAGAAATCAAATTCTGCCTTAGTTCCCTATAAGACTATGTTATGTCTCCTTAAGAATTCAGTGCTACTGTCCATAGTTGGTAGATAAGTCTCTCTAAGTGATCCAACATCACAATCTAATATTGATTAGTAGAAAAACATCTTAACATGCCAAGATTTATCCTTCTGCAACTGCTCTTGCAAAGATGTTCATAGCTAAAAGCCTCCCTTCCTGCCTCAAAGTACATTTATTTCATTGTAATATGCCTAAAATCCACACAAAAGAAGCAGGAGACAAGAAATGAGAATAAATAAAATGTGATGTATACCAGAGAACCGAGGTTACTAAATAACCATGCATTGAACTACATCTTTTACAACATTCACGACCGAATGCCCAGTTTAGTTGGAACACTGAAGCCTATAATTGAATAAACCTCTACAAGAGAAAATAATTTTCATCAAATGTTATTTGTCATTCAGTTATTTCTATGTTGGGATTTTACTAGATTGCTAAGGCTGTCCTGTGCCTCATGGTTTCCTGCTGCCTGTCTCACAAACAGCTATGGGATTGTAGTCACACTCCATAGTAACCATAATCAAGGTGATGTTTACACGTTCAATTAATATTGTATAAGACTGAAAAAAGGTTCAAGGGTCATCTCCCTTTGACAAAAAGACTGAGGTCAACAGACAGGTCACTTGAGGTTTTGAGAACCCTTTACTTTTATACAGTGAATAATCCCCAGTTTGCTAAGCTTTTAAGCTGGTCTTTATCTCTTTAGAGGTTTGTGATCGTCACAAATTGTTAATAATGGTCCATTTAATTTTCAAGGATTTCCTCACCATATGTGTCTTTTTGGAGGGTCATATAGAATTGTCTCCCCTGTATTAGATTATAAAACATAGATCAGGTCTGGAGGTCGGGCATACTTGAAATAAGAAAAGTGATGTCACTGAATTAAGAGAATGAGTTTTCGAAAAAAAAAACACAAAAGTAAGAAAAACCCATTTATGCTAATTATGGGAATTTTATACTAATGGAAAGACTACACTAAGGGAAAAATTTCTAGGCTAATTTATTTAAATTTCTTCATATTTTCATATCACCGAGAGAGAAAGAGAGAGAAGGAGAGAGAGAGAGAGAGAGTTTAACATAGTTTCAAAGAGCTCAGTGTTTACACTGTGAATCATTGATTTAAAAGTGTAACTTCACCCTTTATACATTAATCTCAGGGCATTTTATAAATTGATCATCCCCATCAAACGTTTCCTCTTACACATTTACCTGTGGCACCAATGGACCATATGGAGTAAATTTTAAACGTCCTGCATTCTCATTCATAAGATTTCTCTAATTTATCTGGCTTCAGAACATTTTGTATTTTAGTTGAGCTAATCCAGGCTGTGGGTGGAAAAGAAATGCAGCTCCAAAGCTGAACACAGTTCCCTATAGCAGGCAGCTGCTTTCCTTGAGAATGATTCATTTAGAACAGTGGCAGCTTCCAGACTTCACACGCGACTTCCCCAAGCATGCTGAATTTAGCATTAGCCAGCCTGGTACTAAAACACTCAGAGCTCAAAGACATGTGGGTGAACTCTTATCTTCCTCTACAGTCTTAATCCAAAAGCTCATACAGATACTTCTGATGATTAATTTGTATTTCTACTTGTAAATGCATCCTGATGGCATTTGTAAAAGTCATGTGGAGATGCGCCAATTGGGAGCCATTCAAGGTTTTTGCTTGTTTGTTTTTTTGGTTTTGGGGTGTGTGTGTGTGTGTGTGTGTGTGTGTGTGTGTGTGTGTGTGTGTGTGTGTGAGTGAGAGAGAGAGACAGAGAGACAGAGACAGAAACACAGAGACAGAGAGATTGTTTTTTAAATTGTGTAGGTAGAATAAATGAATTTATAATAAATTCTGTAGTGTGACTCCATTTCTTAGTCCTCAATAAGAATATATCCAGCAGTCATTAATCATTCATGATATATATTATTATATGAGCATATCAAATAACCAGGAAAACATTCTTCAGCTAAATGAGCTTCTGATTCATTTATTACCAAGGTCATTTATTTATAAGAAAGATCTTGCCAACTCACAACGCTGCCCTGAATGTGTGTGGTTAGCAAATCTCTCTAAGTGCATATTAAATTGCATTTCACAATAATGATGTCAGACAGCTGATGTTTCTGAATGATATCACGGGCACCTTTAAAATCCTGTCATGCTGAACAGATCTAGGTGCTGGTGACCATGCCAGGAACAGAAAATATCGGTGTTAAAGAGTGTCCTCTCTGACCACATGCTCTGTCACTTTATCTGATCGGACACCATCTGTTCATCCTGCTGCCATTCTCTGGGATAACTGGGTTAAAGCCGAAAGCCATTAAAAATAGTCACACTGTCTCCTGTATTTTTAATTGACTGGGCAGCTCTATCCATGACTTTTCTCTCACTGACTATTCATCAAAATATTATTGTGGCCTTGCTTTAAGAGTTACTGTTTAGTTCTACGATGTTGCAGTGAGCACATTCACAACTAAGAAAAGCTCCATTTAGCTCCTTTAAACAAGCTGTAAAGCAGTGAGCTTCATGGGTACAAAAGCACAAGCAACAGGGACAACTGTACAGTTTTGCAGGCTAAGAACATGACTCTGGAGTCAGATTGCCAAGGCAGGAAAGGCAACTCCACCATTTTCCAGTTTCTTAAACCTGGCAAGAAACCATAGTGTGTTTAACTGTCATCATCTGATAACAGCAATGGTCTCTTTTGTCGGGTTGTAGAGAAGATTCAGGGAGCTAATTTGTACAAAGGATCAAAAACAACTGGTCAAATTAATACAAGCCCCCCAATAAATATTGGGGGTGTTACCAAGAATCATCTTGGATTGGTATTTTCAGATTCGTTGCAAAGGCTTTGAGAAGTGAATGTTAAATTTCGTTTCTACGTGCACACTCTATATAGAAATGTTACAAGTGCATCCATTTCATTTTTAATATATTCGAATTCTGGATTTTAAGAATGATCCATGTTATCGCTTTTGTCAATGTAGTGTGCAGGGTTTTATTACTGTGTGTCACTTCCTAAAATCCTGTGATCCAAAATGTCATTGACAAGCATCCACAAAAACATTGCTACAGCTGCCCAGAAAGCAAACAAGCCTTCCACATTATGACTTCTTTAAAAATACAAACCAGCATTTCTATAGAAGTAAACCAATAATCTAGAGTCATGGTAGTGCTTTATTAGTGTTCCATTGGGCACTCTGGAGGTCTTTTGACTTTCATTCTTATGCAGACAATCAAATCCAGTTTATAATTGATACAGAGGGCTATGCTTATGACCAAAAAAAAAAAAGTCAAAATAAAAAAAAAAAAGAAAGAAAAGGAAAAGGTTAATATACTAGCTGTGGAAAGAGGTACTCATTTGCTTGATGGTGGTATATTTAACTCGGGCCTTTGGAAACTTGAGTTGGCAGGGATCCTTCACCATTCCACCCACTGTCTAAGAACAGCAGATGCCCTATTCAGAGGCAAGGAGGTCTGACTGGCTAGAATCACTGGATTGATTCCTTTGTGTTTTCTGTGTAATTATTTCCTTCCTACATATTCTGGGTTTTCACTATTGTGAAATGAACTAATTGGGAGAAAATATAATAACAGTAGGAAGACAAAACTATGAGTAATTCGAGTATGCTAAAGTCAAATCTGAATTTATAAAATGTAGAGATAAGCAAGAGGACGATGTATTTTCCTCAAAGTTAAATTCACTGAAATTCCCATATTGTTAGAAACATATTCTAGCATCTTTTATAAATGATGATATACTAGATTACCAATCATACCCTATAGATCTTTGTCAACGATAAATTTGACATATTTTTCTTAAATAGAAAGAATATTCTAAGTCAGAAGAGAAATCACAGTGACTAGGATGACAATATGTCAGTTAAAGTATATTCACAAAATATATCCAATTGTTAGAATGTTTTAAAATTATTCGGTTGGTCCCAATGATTCAGAGACATAAATATCACTTAAATACCAGGATGGAGAACTCTTCAAATTATTAAACTTCATGCAGTCCATTAAACCTGGCACACGCATACTCAGTCATCGTGAAAAGCCCATGACGGAGTGACTTTAAGAAAGAAGAACATGCAGCTTACCTCTTCCCACTGGTGTATGTATCTAATTAACCTTGAAAGGCGTAATAAACGCAAGAGACTGAGAATTTTTGTAAACCTCACGATCCGAAGTGCTCTGGCGGTCTTGTAAACTTCCGAATCCATCCCTTTCTCTACAATAAGAAAGATATAATCCACCGGGATCGAGGAGATGAAGTCCACCACGAACCAGCTTTTTAAATAATTCATCTTGATTACTTTAGGGTCCAGGATGATTTCAGAGCTGTCTTCGTTGACAGTCCCAGTCCTAAAATTCATGATTAGGTCCAACAGGAAAACTGTATCTGATGCCACATTGAAAATAATCCACGGTGTTGTTGTTTGCTCTGTGAAGAATGTGATTCCAACTGGTATGATGACCAAATTTCCAACCATCATTATAAGCATTATTAAATCCCAATAAAACCTACAATAAATAAGAAGAAGTTGCAGTTTACCATGTGGAAAGTAATTTGCCATTTTCTGTATAGATAACAATTATTAAAGATATATAGAAAAATGTATAAGTGAATAAGAACCAAACATTTTTTTTCAAACATTATTTTTTTCAATGACTGAACATTTATTTGAGAGGAAAAACAAATGTAAGTAGTTGTTTTTTTTAATAAAAATAAAAGTTAAATGAATACAAGTGTACAAGTTCTGCCTTTAAACCTTGTCTTTGTTACAACCGTTGAGAGGTACTTTGAAACACTTTGTATGTCAGTTTAGTAATCACAGAAAGGATTAAAGAATAACATATATTCTAATAATTTCATTGATAATATTCTCTAAGAGCACAAATTTAGTCATGTATAGATAAACTTTATTACATAAACCAAATTTTATGTTTCTCTTTGATCCAAATAAAGAAGACTAACTTGGGGCTGAGACTGAAAATAATCAGTCTCTTCCAAGTTTGAAGCATAAACCAATTTTTTCATTAATTTATTTCTCTATTCACTTTACATCCTGATCACAGCTCCCTCCCTCCTCTACTCCTAATTCCACCCTCAAAAGCCCTTCCTACATATCCCCTCTCCTCCTTAGGGAAGGGAAATTTCAACCTTATGCCATTTCATTGAACATCTTTGCAAAATATATTCTACTATCTCCAAAATAAGTTTTGAGTTTCAGATACTTTTGAACATGGATGTCATTACTACTGCTATTTTGAAAAATTTCCACCCCAGCTTGGAATTTTAGTCTCAGTGGGTAAGTAGGACTTAAAGTCTTAGAATGACCATGAGAAATGACTGAGGTATTGCATAGGTCATTTTAGAATCTAGGCATGCCTTGAGGGATTATTTATAATAGATTAATTGAGGTTGAAAAGCACTCCCACTATGATCATCCACTGGACTAGATGCTTGACCTAATGAAAAGGATAAAGGAGACTGAGTATTCATTGTCCTATGTTTCCTGGGTGTAGACATAATGTTATTAGCAGCCTCCTGGCCACTATCACTTTCTCACCATACTAGACAATGCCCTCAAACTGTGAACCAATATAAAACATTTCTCCTTACATTGTTCTTGTTGTTATATTTTTATCTAGCAACAGAGAACATAAATAATAATCAATCAACCTTAAAATTTGAAGACAAATGGAAGCTTTATTTCAAGTATACAAAGCTTATATTAATGAGAAATTAATATAATTTATTTCCATAAAGGTTCTCTGAGTCCACTGGCACCACAATTAACTCATTTAATAATAGACTATTTATAGATGTTAGGGATATATATAGTTATTAAAAAATAACTGGTCAGCTAGCACAACTATATAATCACAAAACAATCTCTAAGAACAAGATGCTGTTTTCTAATGGTAGGCATTTTCTCATGGCAATTTTATTGCATTAATAACATTAACTTTTATGGTTGGCAGACATTTCAGTTAACCAAGATAATTTGTTTTGCATTTGTGCTGATTAGTTTTCTTGTAATTGGGAAGAGGAATCCTCAACTAAGAAAATGCGTTCATCACAATGGCCTGTAGGCAAGTATGTGGGGAATTTTCTTGATTAATGATGGATAAGTGAGGGCCAATCAAACCTTGGGTAGTGCAGTCCCTGGATAGATGATCCTGGGTTTCATAAGAAACCAAGCTGAGTAAGGCATGGGAAGCAAGCCAGAAACCCTATTTCCTCCACAGTTCTACTTTACTTCCTGATAAGAGTTCTAGTCCTGATTTTCCCTCAGGATGGACTATAAGCTGCAACGTGAAATAAACCATTGCTTCCATGAGTTGTTTGGGGCCAGTGTATTATCACAGTGGTAGAAAGTAGAACAGAAATTGTTCCCAGAGAATGGACAAGTATTGTGATAGACCTTACCATGTTGTTTTTGAGAGGACTGTGGAAATGTTTGAAGCTTCGGGCTTGAAAACCATTGACTTTTCACTGTTTAAAGTGCTATTTAATGGGAGCATGAAAGATAGTTATGCAAAGACAAAGGCTAGTAATGAAAGGCTAGATATTGAAGATTCCTAGGGATGTTTCAGAATCCCTCAAAGACTATTTGGAGCTATTCATGTGATACTAAGAATTAAGATGTTTTCATTTCTGGTTAGCTTGGGCTAAAGAATCAGGTGTAATTGCTACCAAACTAGATAAGATGGATGAAGCAAAGAAGTGCAGACTGACAAGAACCGGATGTAGAACTCTCCTGAGAGACACAGCCAGAATACAGCAAATACATAGGCGAATGCCAGCAGCAAACGACTGAACTGAGAACGGGACCCCCATTGAAGGAATCAGAGAAAGGACTGGAAGAGCTTGAATGGGCTTGAGACCCCATATGAACAACAATGCCAACCAACCAGAGCTTCCAGGGACTAAGCCACTACACAAAGACTATACATGGACTGACCCTGGACTCTGACCTCATAGGTAGCAGTGAATAGCCTAGTAAGGGCACCAGTGGAAGGGGAAGCCCTGGGTCCTGCCAAGACTGAACCCCCAGTGAACGTGATTGTTGGGGGAAGGGCGGTAATGGGGAGGGTAGGTAGGGGGATGTTGGCCTGAAAACCAGGAAATGGAATAACATTTGAAATGTAAATAAGGAATACCCAATTTAATAAAAATGGAAAAAATAAATAAGAACCATTTAAGTAAAATGTTGTATTACTTGAACAGTAGATGCTGGTTGTCAGAGACTAAAGTTCTACTGTAATTGACAATACACCAGCACCTTCAAAGTGAATTCTTCTGATGAGTGTTTCCTCAGTCAGCACACAACGATGACCCAGGGCAGCCATGGCTGCACCTCAAGATAGCAGCTGAACTCAGTATTGTGTAAGAGTCTTCCATGTGGTAGTGTGCTTGATAGCATGAATGCTGGAGAGTTGGAAGGATGATGGGGAGAAGCTAGGCTTGCCACCATATGGCAAGGTCCCTGCAAAGACCAAGAGATGCTATTGATGAAGGTACGGCCTTGGCTGCAGTGTAGAACCCAGGATTTTTAACATTCTGGGACTACTGAATGATCAGCAGTCATGGTGTCTACTGTGGAACAGGGTTGGTTTGAGCCTACAAGATAAGCTGTATGCACCGTGGGTTAGAGAGCTGGAGTTTCCCAAGCCCCTTGGAACACAGATGATTGCGATTCCAAAATGGCACACACAGAGCTACAGGATTTTCTTTATACTCCTGGATATTGGTTGCACTTTGATTTGATTGCAACTGTGCCTGGATTCCTCCTTGGCATAAGAAAGTACTTAATATGGCTTTTAAAGCTATTTTATATTGTGAGATTAGTATGAGATCTTGAAGGTAAACAAAAATAGGAAAAGTTATAGTCTAATAGTGGTCTGTTTGTGTGTCAAGTTCACAACGAGTCAGTTGTACAGAGTTGTTTTTTGTTTTTAATCAATGTGGCTAGAGTCATCTAATAAGAGTACACATTGAGAAAATCCATCCATTCAATTGGCTTGATTCCCTGCGTGTGCGGCATTTTCTAAATTAATCATAGGTCTTGGAGGGCACCTTTATATTGGCTTTCAGAGGCAGAATCTTTGGAGCTATAATAGATAACCCCAATAGGTATCCAATACCATAGCCAATATGGCACGAAGGCCAATTGATCCTAACACAAAAGTATCTTTTCAAACTTACTTACTAATAGATACTTTGATGTTTTAACAATTGAAATAATTATATGAAAATCACAACCCAATTTCAATATTTATACATAATAAATAATAATTATGTTCGTTTGGAATTTAAAAACCTACAAGGAACATGTTTTATTCATTCATTTCCTCTTACAATTAGCATTGCAGGTGTCTTCATTCAAAAATCCCTACCAGCAATTTAATTTGGTGATGGTAAGTTATATACATAGTATAATCCTCAATTTTCTTATCTGCAAGATTGAGCTACTAAATATATAGGATTTAATAGATGGAAGAGTCTAAATGAACAGATTAGATAGATCAGAGGAGCAGGAAGCCAAGAAATTGGAGCCAACATTACTGTTCCGACCACTGTGTGCTCACTCTTTCCTACTTACCAAAAGAAATTCACTTGTTTAAGGAACAATTTTGAATGTACTGTGAAACATAGGCATTATTTTGCTTATGTCATTGAAATGGATTTGTCTTTTTAAAAAAGGCCTAAATTGTCATTCCTTCTAGTCAATAGAGATGAAAAGAGCTGTCAGTCTTTCAGTATTACAGTAATTATGTCTTCATCTATAACTTTCTATTAGCAACACTGAAGCCATCTTACATCTATCTCAGTATTGACATGAAGGGCCATTAAATCTTTACAATTTCTCTTCAAAGTATAGTTGACTCCATTTTATAGGTATTAAAAACAGTGTAGAAAGTCAGTATAATGTAACTCAACTTTTATTTAACCTGACTTCATTCTGTAGGTATCTCTAGAAACCACAATCACCCTTTTTGTAGTGTCCTTTTTTTTTATCAGTAATGTTTGTGTTCTTCAAAACTGGTCTCTTGAAAAACTTTTATCCATGGGTTTCTGTAACAAAGTCTTCGCTGTCCACATTTCTGTTGAGAACACAGTGTTTTCAATCTTTTCCACTCTAAATATATATGTATTTACAGACTCGAGTAACTTTTATTCAATTTATTAAGTTGTCATTCAATTGTATTAAGCAATGCAAATAGTTATTCTGGTTCTTCCTTCCTTCCTTTCACCTCTATCTTGATCTTCTTTATTCCAAAAAAAAAAAGCTATCACTTGCTTAGACTTTATTAATGGATTTTCTTGCTATTCTAAAATGTTTCTCTGGAGCCATGCTAAATCAATCTACCCAAAATGCAACTCCCTGGATCGAACCCATCCACGACTCTCTCTCAAGTAACCCCAAACAGCTGACAGTTGCCAAGGCACTCTGGACCACAGCCTCCACTTCTCCTACCTTCTCTCCTGGGCAATAACATATTTTTTTCTGCTGTGTCACCATTAAACATATCCGAGAGAGAAGGCATCTTGCATTCTATCTGTTCCTTTAACTGCGAACATTCTACTTCACCCAAATCAAGCCAGGCAATTCATTTTAGTTTTCTACGCGCATCTCTAATTCTGTTGTCATTTTTGCCATAATAAGTTTTCATTGCAACTTCATGTTGACAACAGAACTGGGCAGAAGGTAAAGCAGTTATTCATATTCTTCATGCCCTATGAATAGAGAATGTATAATCAACATCAATCGTCACAGGAACATTTATAAATGATGAGAAATCAGAAATGATGAGCCTGTACTGCTGTGTCATGAACACTCAGAATTGTGTCTTAAAATTAGAGGCTTCATTTAGTGAGGTGTGTTCCAGGGGTTGTGACAAAAAATGTGCACACATAAACAGATTGACTTTCTTGACCATTCTCTGCTCACTGTTTGCTTTTCCCTCCTTCCTCCAAATCTTGAGTTTTTAACACTTCCCAAAGAAATGTATATCTTTCAATATGGCTCCTGTTGCGTTTTTTGCTCTTTCTACTCTTCACATTTCCTTCCTTTGTCACCTTTGGATTTAAGTACTTTGGAGCTCAAAATTATATATTTTGCTGCATTAACTTTCTATTGTAATGTAGACAATATCTAAGACAATAAGCAATAAAAAGACATTGATTTGGAATAGAAATATATAGCAGACATTTAAGCAAGTAAGATAAGGAAATGAGCTAATAGAAACAGAATAAGTAAGTAAGTACAATGGAAAACAAAATGACTAGGAATACATTCTTAGCCAAGGAACAAGAGTTTCCTGATTCCTGATTTGGTGTGCTGTAGAATCAATCTACTTCTACCCACTCTGCCCCAGAGATTCTAGCTCCACTAGATGCATGATTTAGGGCAAGATACTTAACTGCCATGGATCCTAACGTCCTTTAGTCTGCAAAGTTGCTCTGAACAAGGGTTCTATGTAATGCTATATCCAAGTGTAGAGTTCAGAGCATGTTACATAGAAGAAGGGGGAGGAGGAGGAAGAGGAGGAGGAGGAAGAGGAGGAGGAGGAGGAGGAGACCAAGACTCTAATAAAATGAGGATTTCTGGGTGTTCTGTTTACCCTGTAACCTCTTTGTTAACCTGAATAAGGTTTCATATCTCCACAGAACTCTCTATATGAATATGACTAGTATGTGTCACTGGTTGCTGAGTGCTCATATTAAATCTTCAACAGCTCAAGGAAAGGGATAAAGTACTTCCTTGGAATTTCAGTCAAGGAGGAACGCCCAGTAGGCAAACAATAATACTAGCAAAGAAATAATGTAGATAATAGTTTTACTTAGTACTAGAAATAATAAAACCAATACAAATAAATATAATAGTTCTCAATGTGATGTGTTTTTTATTTCAAGAAAATCATCACTAATAATGATAATTTTGGCAAATATTATTCTATAGACAATTTCATTTCTTATAGAGCTTATTTCCTCTTGTAGCTAGTTAAAAGTAAGAAATGGTATTGTGAAGATAAATTTGTAATATTAAGAATTCCAAACTCAACTATGTTCATTGTCTCTACCCACTGACCTCCCTTTAAGGACTAAGGTAAATAAATAAAATTCAATTCCCCTTTCCTCTCTAACAATTCCTTCGTAACCTTCAAGGCCCCTGCTCCTGCTCCTTATGACTTCCTCACAGTTCGATATAAACTAAAAAGAGTCATCTCTAACCCAAACCTTTAAATTGATTTGTTATTCCATAGTTAGCTGTTAACAATGCTTGCTTTTACAATATTATCTCTAAATACTGAATGAATGGTTCTCTTCTCCATTTGCCTGAAGAAGTAAATGTTTGTCATTAAGAAAAGGGAGAAAAAAATGGTTTAATTCCTGACAGTTGTATCCATTTCCTCTCTACATAATTGAAGATAAATAATTCAATAATTCTGTCCCATCAACTCCTGCTTAAGAATCACTCCGAAAAGAAGCAAACAACAGAAGTCTCAGACAATGAATTTTTTTGAGGACTTATTGTGAATTAGGTACATCTTTTATACATTCAGAACCACGGTGAGATACTTCTGGGCACTGTCAGTGGCTTCACAAGGGATATTGCTTCAGGGATGAATTAATATCAGTAGGTGCTATAAATGTTTAGAGCATTTTATTAGAAAAAAATGAAAAATAACAAATTATATTTGAGAGATCAGTCATAACTTGTTCTTTCTTTTGCATCAAATCATGTTTATAACCACACACGAAAAGGAAATTATGAGCTGAATTTCCTTTGATAACCACACTCAATCCTCACAATCATGGTTTAATTTTCATTTAAAACCTTTCAGTTTTCAAATATCCCATTAATTGCCCTCTATGATGTGGTACATACTGTCTGAAAAAAAATATAGTGTCTTGTCTAAGATCTGGGTCCTATTTTTAATATTCCCAGTGAGAATGTGCTGAAATCTCCCAAGCCAATACCTGAATGTTGAATATCTGATATGTGCTCAGATTTTCCTTATCACCAATGAGAATATTCAAACTGCTACTAAAAAATAAAATGTTTATAGTAAGTTTCACAAAAGAGATTCATCGTTTGGGACTGAATTGTTTCTGCTGTTTTAACATCTCAAAGAGAATGAATTTATTGCTCATGACCATTAGATGGAAAAATATCAGCACAGGCTTACACAGGAATTCAAATATAAGTGGTTTTGAAATACGTTATGTCCATCTTTCTTCTCTCTTTGATTCATTTTTTTCTTCCTTTTAGGTTGTTTCTCTCACATTTTGTTTTGTTGTTGTCTGTATGCATGTATGTATGTAGTATGTATGTATGTATGTATGTATGTATGTATATATGCACATATATATGTCTTGGAGACAAAGCCTTATAGAAACCATATTAGCTTTAAATTCATTGTGTATCAAGGGATGACTTGAACTCCTCGTCTTCCTGTTTGAACTCCCTTATCGTACCTTGTTAGCCTTCTAAGGTGCTGGGATCATGAGCATCCACGATCATATCCAGTTTAACTCTCTTAAATAAAAAAAAAAATTTATGTACCCACTCTGAGGTAAATTTAGCTTGACTATAGAATAAAACTAATTTATACAATATTTAAATGCATTTAAATGGTTCCTGTTTAATTTAACCACTGAAAGCAAGATGAGCAGATGATGAATTGTTTTAGATGAAAGTATGACTGACTTATCAAAACAAGCTTGTGAGACAGAGGTTCAAATCCTATGGCAGTATAAAGATCTAAACTAAAGTCAACGAAGAGAAAGTCCTTTTCCTGTAGCTGCATTCTTCCTTGTATATGGTCCTGCTAACTGGTGATGCCAATGGCTTGATATTGCTTCATATACTCTGATGTGGGCACTCTACTACTTAACTGTTTCTTCTTCCTTAAAACACTCATGGCTTTGGTTTTACCATTATAATAGATTCTTTTCATTTTCCTGTATTAGCAGAAACATTTTCCTCAGTCCTTAACAGACTCCATTTCTCCTGCTATTTATGCTAGCATTACACAAGATGCCTGCATCTCGACTAGGGTATTTCCCTGTGTGCATTGACTTCTTTTGTTTCAACAATCTAAACAAATTAATCTGTGATTTTGCTGCACTCCAAATGGTAGGGGGAAAACCCAAGGACCCTGTGTGTAGTATAAGACTGTAATCTGTGCATCCCCAACCCATTTCAAAGTAGCTGACCTGATTTTTAAAATTTTGCTTATTAAAGGATAGTGTTTTTGCATCCATTAGGTACAAATTTTAAGAACGTGTGCCCAATCCTCTTTGTGGAGCTCGGTTTTGGATCATCTGCCCAGCTATGCTTTTACTTCCTAGGATAATCCTTTTCAAATTCAGCCTTTCATTTTGTTCTGTCACCATCATCCTTGATGAAGGTCTTGACTTATCAACATCTGCTGACTAATTCTCTCATTTCTACCTGCCTTTATACACAAGTCTTTCCTATAGCTTACAAATGAGATACAGTTTCTAAGTATCCCCTGTAATGTACCAATAGCACCTCTTACAGCTTAAAGTACATTTCCTGTGTGCATGACTCTCAGAAGGATTTTAGTTAAATTCTGTGTACTGGATTCTCAACTAGATATGTTATTCAAATGCCTTCCATTTGCCATCCCCAATGAATATCACCTGAGGTGTTCTTCCCCCAAAACAAATTGATTATATGGAGATGTCATTTAAACTGTCTCTTTTCATTCAAACTCCTTCTAACTACTTCTACCACCATTTCCATGCTAGTTGGTGTAGACCCCCTGCCTGACTCAAACCCCTCTCTTGCTTCCTCAATACAATTTCTGACTGTCAAGAAAAATTTAGGGAATGGCACATATCTTACCATAAAATGATGGACATAATAATTGGCTACCAGTCAAAGAGTACACATGGAGTGACCCATGGCTCTGGCTACATATGTAGCAGAGGATGGCCTTATCTGGCATCAACGGGACCGGAGGCCCTTGGTTCAGTGAAGGCTTGATGCCTCAGTGTAGGGGAATGCTAGGGCTGTAAGGCAGGAGAGGGTGAGTGGGTGGGGGAGCACCCTCATAGAAGCAGGGGAGATGGGGATAAGGCAGTTTGCAAAGGGAAAACCAGAAAGGGGGATAAAATTTGAAATGTAAATATATAAAATAACCAATAAAAATAATAATTGCATAAATAACAACAAAAGATAACAAATACTGTCTAAAGATAATTTTAGGCCAAATAAATATTACTCTTCTCTTAAATTGTCTAGAAAATACTTCTGAGTTTCCAATGATCAGACTGTATCAATCACATCTGAGTTAAAGATAGTTTATTACATCCCACCTTTGAAATATAAGTAAAGAAATATATAATAAAAAATTAAAAAAAAGAGTTTGTTTAACATTTGATCATTTGATTTCCTGTTTGATTGGAAAATAATTAGACTTTTAAAATTAATCTTAGAATGGTGTATACACACACACACACACACACACATACACACACACACACACACACACAGTGTCAAACTTTTAATTGACTTTCCTTGGATAACAGAAAGAAATATATTATCAAACTCAATTCAAATGAAGACCCTAACTTACAGTCAGTCTAATGAATGCAATTATCTGTTTATCCCTCACATGAGAGCTGTATTTGTTTCCATGATCTGTCACTTTAATCCCAGAACAGAGTGGAACAAAATTCTCCGTCTGTTAAGTGTGTCTGTGTTGCAGTGATCTTTCTTTATGATGACATGTAGATTTGTCATAAAAGGAAAAAAATCTTTAATTTATGAAGGTTGAGTGAGTAGAAATAGTTTATGAAATCACTCCTCACATTTAAATTTAGGACTCTTCAAAAAGCCTAATCTCAAAGTACTTCTTGGCCTTTAACTACTTTTTATTGAGCACTGAGTGTTTTTTAATTTTCATTTTGACTTAAAATTTTTATTAATTCTTTGAGAATTTCATATATTTTATCATATTCAACCATCTCCAAATTCCTTTAAAATACACTCCCTTCTATATCCATCTGATGCTATTATTATTATTACTATATTATTAAAACTGTAGTACCCGTATACTCTTAAGTTTTAATATGTGACTATCCCAGAGGAAGAAAATGATTACAACAAAACAATATGTTGCAGAATCAACATGGCTGTTTCATGTATATGGTTATGACAGCCTGCACAAAACCTGCTAAGGTTCAATTTAGATATCATGACAGCATGGAGTGGGTAGAACCAAAGTCCCCCTGCTAACTGAGGAGGAAATGCTAATTGATAGCTGGTAGGAGAGGGACAATTTGCTTTTTGCTTTGTTTTTCTTTTATGTGTGTGATCTTAATGGATTCTCCACTTCTGAGTCTTAAGACATCATTTGCAAAAAGAGAATATACTGTCATCTGTCATGATATCTTAAGAAAAATGTGTCCTCATACCATTCACTCTCCTATGACTTACAGGAATTGGAGACTTTTATAAGTTTCTGAGAATGTACTAAAGACATTATTCTAGGGTTTCTATTCCTGCACAAAACATTATGACCAAGGAGCAAGTTGGGGAGAAATGGGTTTATTCAGTTTACACTTTCAGATTGCTGTTTATCACCAAAGGAAGTCAGGACTAGAACTTCAGGTCAGGAAGCATGAGCTGATGCAGAGGCCATGGAGGGATGTTAGTTACTGGCTTGCTTCCCCTGGCTTGCTCAGCTTTCTTTCTTATAGAGCCCAGGACTACCAACTCAGGGACCACACCACCCCCAATGGGCCCTCCTACCTTTGATCACTACTTAAAAAATACCTTACAGCTGAATCTCATGGAGGTATTTCCTCAAGGCAGGTTCCTTTCTCTGTGAAAACTCCAGCTTGTGTCATGTTTACACACACAACCAGTCAGTACGGACATGATTTCAGTTGCCTTTCTGATGCTATAGTCCTGTGATGCCGATAGTGGGGCCACTTTTATTTTGAAACTGGGCTAAACAATTTAATTAGCAATAAAGCTTAAATAATAAATAGTGGATAGACATGGTTTTGTGTGACATTTAAAAAATTCAAAAACTAGGCAAGGGAATTTAAGCTGACAATATGGAAAGCAACCATCCAGTTATGACTTGACTTAATTTAAGTCCTTATAGGCAAGAACAAGGGATATATTTGGAGCCCATGACTTACTTTTAGGTTATACTTGTTGTAGTGTAGCTAGAGCTTCATAAATGGTTCAGAATGTTTTTTAGAGGAGTATAACAAAACAAAACAATAAGCACAAAGACATCTTTCCATTCAGTGAGGTAGTGGAGGTCTTGTTTTCACTTGTCTTTTTCAGTCAACCATAAGTCACCACATTTTCCAAATTTGTTTTCTTGTGAGTAGATCTAAACCCAGAAAATGAGTAGATGAAGACATCTCAGGCAAAGCTGCAAGGCTGGCTTTTGCTCTCTGTCTTTCTCAATATAACAACTATGAAGTTTGCTAATGCTCCCATAGAATTGAGAGAATCGCTTGTCTTTGTCCCATGTAGTAGAATAAAACTTGTAGGAAAAAAAGCTAGTCTGTTTCAAAAAGGGATGTCTGAATGTTTTCTACCTTGTTATGAGAAGAAATCTTGCTAATGCATCGATCAAGATTTATTCAGATGTTCTAAAAGCAAGAGATAGATAGATAGATAGATAGATAGATAGATAGATAGATAGATAGATAGACAGACAGACAGATACATGTCTTCAAGTGGAAACATTATGAAAACATCAATAAATGGTGTGATCACTTTGTTCAACACAGGAAATATTATGCTAAGCCTTGAAAGAAACATGCAAAATATTCATAAATCCTAATTCAAGACAAGTAAATTTAATATAAAAAATGAGTATAAGCACTTAGGAAAAAAATAAGAAAGAATTTAGTACATGCTCATAAATAGACTACAATGGGCACTCTGAGTTTTCAAAAATGTAAAAGCAAATGTTTAAGTTAAGTACTAATGTTACTTAGCTGCAAAGACATTATATACTGAGCAGTTCCTGTGGTTGCATAGCTATTTGTGGTATAAATACTAACTTATCAAAATGTATGTGCTCTGTACAAGATCTGACACTACCACTCAGGCCAGTCCTCAAGAGAACTGATCTATCCGTTTATACTACTGAGGAAGAAAGGTATTCAACAATCTTACTCTGCTGCAAACTCTTTTAATAAAAATAGTGAATGGCGGGTATCAGGCCACTGATCTGTCCACCAAGAGGTAAGAAAGACAATAGCTGGAATGTAAATAAATAAAATAATTTTTAAAAGGAGACAAAAAGCAACAATGATTTAAATTAAGCAAAATACCTGGAAATTGTGAGTTTACATTTCTCTTTAATGTGTCACTTTAAAATAAAATGTCAAATGGAACATATTTTTCAAAAATTAATGAATGGCCTAGCAAGATATGGCTACTGGTGCAATGTTGGCATGAATGTTTGGAGTAACCAAATACTTTCTTATTAGATTTAAATCTCACTCCAAAAGACAGAGCTTATGTGTGGTACTATTAATTGGGTTGAAACATTATTAGTGACAATTTCATAGGACTTGTAAACGAGCACAATACTATCATTGCAAAATGGCCGTAGTATTAAACTGATCCCAAAATACTTCTAGTTAAACCATAGATTAGTGCATGTCTCAATTCTCATTAGAAAGGTATCTGTGTGCAATAGATTATTAATCGCACAGAGACCCAAAACTGGTCAATATGCAAAGAATAAGAGAAGGTGAAGTTCTCAGTTCTAAGTGGGACACCCATAAGCTTCACCTCAAGATCACCACAGAAGTGGGAACAGAAAGATTTTAAGAGTTAGAGGTAGTAGATATCTTCAGTGAAACAATATTTGTTGTATATAACAGAACATTTTGTATCTAAAACCACAGGAACTGGGGCTGCATAATCAACACAAGATCAACCCAACAGAAATACCTGCATGGATAGGGAAGGAGCCAATTGATTCCAACCTACAGTTGAGAAGCTAATGGCAACAAAGGCTACTGAGGAAAAAGAGAATAGGTTTTCATCAGAGATGAGGTCCGGAGATGTTATCGATACCATAATAGACAGTACTACATCTATTTACACACATGCAGTACTAAAAGAACTCAGTAAGTTATTAAGAAAAGTAGTCTTCTGGAGTTATGAAGAAAATCTGATGGAAATTATGAGGAACATTTGAATGGGCGTGTGGTGGGTTAAATGAGACATCCCTGACATATTAGACAATTGAATACTTTCTCCATAGTTCACGTGGCTGCTTGGTGAGGCTTAGGAGGTGTGCCCTTGATAGAAGTGTGTCACTGAAGACAGGCTTTTGAGAGTTTAAAGTTTTTTTACATATATTTCCCATCCCCTCTTTGTACTTGTGCTTCAAGATATGGGATCTTAGCTATACCTACCACCATGTTTTCACTCTACCATCATGGACCCTAACCCTCTGAAACCACAAGCCCAAATAAATCCCTCTATATGTTACCTTGGTCAAGAAGTGTTATCAGAGGAACTGAAAAAGTAACTGTTACAGGGAGGGAATTGGGGGCAGATTTGATGAAAACATGCATGCATGTAGAAAATTCTCAAACAATAAAACGTATGATAGACATGGAAAATGCACTTAAAACAATAACTGAAAATAGTCCATATACATTAACATAGCTAGAAAAGTGTTGCAAATAATGCCTCATGTTGATAACGTATAGTAAAAATAAAGATGTGCTCTAGAAAAGAGAGCAAATGGTTAATATTTCAAAGCACAGTAAGTTCCATAGCCTGTGTAAAGGACTGTGCTGTGACACACCAAACTGGGTAGTCAAATCTTTTTGTGAGGAAAAGCAGAGGAATTGAATTGGGTTTCACAGAAGGAAGAAAGATATGCTATCAGAAATTGGATAAGGCTGCCTCATAAGATCCTAGATTTGAATGCTTGATCACCAAAGAGTGGCATTATGGGGAGGTGTGGCCTTGTTGAAGTGGATGTGACCTTGTAGTAGGAAGTGAGTCACTGGGAATGGGGTGAGCTTGGAGGTTTCAAAATCCCAAGCCAGGCATAATGTTTCTTTCTTACCTAGTTCTCTTCTGATCCAGATGTAGAATTCTCAGCTACCATGTCTACCTGTGTGCTGCCATGCTCTCCCATCTTGAGGATTACGGACAAAACTCTTAACTGTAAGCCAACTCCAATGAAATGCTTATATCTGTATGAGTTGTTGTGATCATGGTGTCTTTTTGCAGGCATAGAATACTGGCTAAGACAGTATTCTTACCTATATATCTAATCAGAACCTTTTCTGGACCAATAGCAATACACACACCATAGGAGCATCAAACCTCCTGGAGATGGCATTGGGAAATCTGGAAGAATGAGACACAAAAGGTGTTCTACCGCAATCCTCTTCGTCCTCTTACTCTTTCCTGTCTCTACCTTCTCGGGAGACGTTCCCTAAGGCTTGAACAGGGTGACTTGCTATATAATTCTGCTGGCACTGAACACCCAAGGGTCAGTTCCTCACATTGCTCTGGCCAACTAACTATAAACCTCTGCATTTAGTCCTGCCTGCTACACAGAGAACTTTCTCTGACCAAGGATGAGAGCGGCACTGATGTATGGGTATAAATGTAAGTATTCAGAAAGACATTTGGACAATGTCTCGACTTTACAATACATGAGATGTCTGATAGTCGATCAAATTCTGAAGAAGAAGGAGAAAGAGGATGAGGAGGAGGAGGAGGAGGAAGAGGAGAAGAAGAAGGAGGAGGAGGAGGAGAAGAAGAAGAAGGAGGAGGAGGAGAAATAGTAGTAGTAGTAGTAGTAGTAGTAGTAGTAGTAGTAGTAGTAGTAGTAGTAGTAGTAGTAGTAGTTATGGTATCATCACACCTAGTTTTAAGGTATATTTCAGAGCCTCTGTAACAAAATGAAGTATGGCAAGAGAACAGAACTATGTAGATGAATGAACAGAACAGAAGATCAAGACATAAAGCCATGGAGCTAAGCTGCCTGATTTTTAAGAAAAATGTCAAAACACTCACTGGGAAAAAAAGCCACCCTCTTCTACAAATGATGTTGGGAAGATTAGATGCCTGTCAGGAGAAGAATAAAATGAAGCCCTTATATCCCACCCTGAATAAAAATCGTGTTTATTTAAAAAAAGATTTTGAGATTACTAACAACTCATTTCATAGTTTAGAAGCTGACATGGATAAAGGGGATACCATTTCTAAACATTTTGTTGGTTCCTTTTTCTTTCTTCATCTAAAGCAATGCCTGTAAGAGATATTACTTCATACTTGAGCTGCTCTCGGATTTTCACCCACTAGCAGTTGAGGAGCAGAAAGGGGGTGTATCAAGAAAGAAAATAATTCTAGCGGGAGCATATGTTCCCAGGTCTTTAACAAATATCAAAGGAGTGTGGGCAGAGCAACATTTGCTATCGAGCACTTAAGATTTGAAGACTAAGTTTCTTTAATTATGAGACTAGCCACACAAACAACAGGGTGTATTTTAAGCAGAAATTGTGGTACAATGAGAAAATTTTAGTTTTCAACAAATGGATCAAACCATTTAAAGCCCTACAAAATTTATATATGTAAGTTATTTTGTGTGTGGGTGTATATAAAAGTGTTTTGTGTCTGCTTTCCTCTAGTTCTTCACCTCATAATCCAGCTGACTTCTTAAAGCTTTTCTTCAACAGAAGAAAATATAACTACAATTGGACACCATTCAAAAGATGTCTGAATCCACATTTTAGGTAAAAACCACCCTTGTTTTTGCCAAAGGCTAGAGGTATAGACAGAAATTTAAGCATGACTATAAATGTATTAAGGCCTACAAGAGGCTTTGTTTTGTACATCTCAGATTTTATTTATGAGACATGTTTTCAAGGTTCATGTTACTTTAAGTGGCAGGCTGTTCTGGTTCTTTCAACAGAGGAAAATCTAACAAAGGCAGAAACCTTATGAAGAAGAAAAACCTGTAGAGATACCTTGGAAAAGGGATTTAAAAATTGTTTGGTCATATGAATGTGTCAAAATTTGTAATTCTTTAGTATACTAGCTTTATTTTATTTTCTTCCTTATTATTCCTAATTCACAAATCAATATTTGTTTAGAAACCCATCTGGCATCACCTAATGACAGTAAAGATTAAAAGGGAATCTCAGCCTATAGAATATGTGGGTAAGAACTGAGTCTCAGAATTGTTGGCAACTCAAAACTTATGTAAATAGCTTAATTTGCATGCTTACCCATCTAGCCTATAACTTTCTTCTGACTCATCCTTAATCAAAGCTTCAAGGAGAATTTGCAGTTTTTTAACTTTCTTTTGTACAATGAATCTCTACAAGGGCTTAAAATCCATTCCTCCCCTTCTCTCCACTTCCCACTTTCTCCAGATTAAGTAACTGCTAACTCCTTAACTAAATCCCAAAGTATCCAATCCGAAGTTTCCTCCGCCCTCCTCTCCCCATGCACATGTGATCCTTAGAATGTCTTACAGCCAATCCAGTTGACCATATGAAATGGAGGTTTAGGAGAGATAACTGGTTCTTTAACCTGGATGTTGTTTTTGTCTGGAGTTTTTTATTTGTTTATTTGATTGGTTTTGCTTGTTTTCTAAGACATTTAATTACTAGTCAATCAAAACTAGCAACAACTCATATAGATGTTTATCTGCCCTTCATATGACATTGTACTGTATGTGAGTTTACATAAAGTCTCACCAGCTACTATTTTTTTCCACTCTTTATAGAGGCCAATTTAATATTTGTTATAGTAAAGCAAGACTTCAATAGCAAAATGTACCCAGTAAGCCCTGGGGAGAGCAATTGTAAAATAAATCAAGGTATTAGCTCTGGAATTGAAGAGGTACTCTGTCTTGTCTTTGATGTATATAATATTTTGTAGTTTTATATAAACAATTCACATTATTTTAAAGTCAATCTCTTTATTCCCTGTGGGTGTAACAAAATCAGAATATCTATCTGTTTTCCATTATGTCGACATGGTCTATTCACCATAATGACTGAAACTACAGGGTCTCCAAAGACCTATGAATAAACTGTCCTGGCTTTAATAAAATAAAGCCCTATGTCACAATCTTAGTCTGCAGGTTCCTTAAATATTTTATCGTTTGTCAAACTTCAATATCATGAAAATGTGAAATAAAAGACATTAATAGAACAACAGGGGATTGATTAGTATGTGAGATGAGATTTGAAAAAAAAAAAAACAGATAAAATTTAGTTAAATTAAAGGTATGGAGGGGGGAAACTCTCTTCAGAATTTAAAGTTAAATATTTGGCTTGATGAGAGTAGTCCAAAGGCAAGATGAAAATCTAGATCCCAGGGTGGTTTTCCTTTGAAACTCAGGAGGTGAACCAAACAACTTCACGGGGATACGCTTCAATTATTTGGGACCCATGAGTCATCCAGTGGTTAGCACCAGTGTGAGAGTTCAAAGGGTATTTTTCTACCTGTCATCTCTATGGAGAGAATCCTGCTGCTCTTCCTGGTAGATTGAAGTTGCTGTTCTCAATGTGGTTATAAAGCACATCTTATATGAGGGACAACTGATTCTTTCATGTCCATTGATTGGGCACATTTTTCATGTGTATAAAGCTATATATCAGGATTTAAAAGGAACTGAGGTCATTTTAGATCAGCAGGGAATTTGATGTTAGAAAGTATAGAGATTTCTAAGAGTTACAAGACCTATTAACAGTATCAAACATACTGGAGGTGTAAGATTAACATTATCAAAGATGACACTATTAATAAATTGTCATCACACTGCACTGTACTGCATGTATTGAAAGCAAATTATATTTAAGTTCAATATGGACATCTCTACAATTTAGTACCCAAGCATTCTAGAATTTGATGATTTGTGGTGATATTATTTTCCCATTACAACCTGATGATTATTATGGAAAATAATAATAAAATAGAATTTTCAATTACATTTATAAAATTCAGGGATGAGTATTTTGCCTGACTGAATATCTATGCACCATGTTCTTGCAGTGCCCAAAGATGTCAGAGAATGGTGTCAGATCCCCTGGAACTAGAGTGTAAAAGGGTTTGGAAGTGGCGTGTTGGTGCTAGAAATCAAACTCAGGATGCTTGGCGAAGTAGCCACTGCTCTTAACGACTGAATACTCTGACCCCTACTGTTGCATTTAAGTTGATTACCAAACAACTATTACATTATAGCAGTTTATCAGATTATGAATATACAAATATAGCTATGAGATATCTTGTTAATCTTCTAATACTCTAAGGGTCTGATCTAAAGCACATTAGGGAATTCTGGGGTAGGTGACTTCTATGTTAATCTGTAGGGTCCATCTCTATGGAAATTCCATTACTGGAGTACGGGGGCTAGAAACTTGATGGGGAGTAGTTGAAACTGCTATTGACCTTGTCCTTGCTTCAGGCCAAGTGGCATGGCAGCTTCTGAGGTCTGGACTTTCGTAGAATTGCCAAGTTCTTGGAAAGAGATTTAGGCCTAGTCTCCTTAACAGCCTAGGAATCAGCCTAGCCTTCTCAATTCTTACTGGATTTTTATCACCAAATCTATGAGACTCTGAAAGGTTTTATTAGTTATGTCATTAAATATCAAAAAATCTGAAACAATTAAAATGACGTTTGATTGGCCAATCACACATGAGAACTTACTTAAATCTACTACTTGAAGCTAGATGTTTTCATAATACAATTCTCTGTATAGTATAAGGTCATGATAGACTTGTCTGATTTTGAAACTTCTCATAATACCTACCAATTTTCTACCACAATAATAGCAAATATTATATTATATGCAAATCAAGTGTTTAATGAAAGTTTCTCAATATGGTTTACCAAAATAGAAATTCACAAATAGAAATTGTAAACTTACCAATTTACAACCAGCTCCACCCCATGAATATACTAAATCCACATGAGCACCTCACATGGTAGGCATATAATTTTGACTTTAATGAAATAATTTCTAATTTCTAATGGACCAACAAGCAGAATACTAAATAACAGAAATTTGAATTAATAAACATATTACTTTGGTTCAATTAATAGCTTTCAACTTAATTTTTCTTTCCTGTTAATAAAACAATTTTATTAAAAGATAGCCCTGCATTCCCATCAAAGAGTATTCCATTTGGAACTTTGTCTTTATCTACATTTAGTGTTTATTATTAATAAAAGCAATTTCCTTAATTGTAGGGTAGGATATCCTGATGTTATCCAGGCCTCATCTTCCCAAGTGTTTGTACTACATGGTACACGCTACCACACAAGTCTCCAAAGCTGGTACCTTCATATTAACTGATAATAAAAACTAAACCTACTGAAGAGCGATAGCAGACATGATGGAAAAGTTATTAAACTGAGATTAAACTGAGCACAACTGTGAAGAACTCAATGTATTTGGGCATTGGCAAGTATTATTTTATTGAGAAAGTCTCCTCCCTCTGTGTTAATATCGCTTTCCTATAGGAAATAAATCTGTAAAGGTTCTAATAATATTCTCAAATTTTATTTTCTAGGAGCTGAACAAAACCAGGACAGAAAGATGCAACTTCTAGAAATCCAATATAAAGTTTAATTTGGGGAAAGAGAAGAGACGAAATAAAGAATCCTCAGTGTAACAAATGTCGGGGAGGCAGGAAGAGGGGTGGGTGGGGATGGCAACATCCTTATACAAGAAGGGAAGGGGAGGGGATAGGGGGCTTAGAGACAGGAAACTGGGAAAGGGAATAACATTTGAAATGTAAATGAAGAAATATACAATTAAAAAAAAAAAAGGAAAATATGAGCATGTCTTGATTTGAGGAGATGAATAGTATAGCATCTGCTCTTACTCCAACAAAGCTAGAAAAATTGGGGGACAGCATTTGTGGTAAATGAGTTACATGTTACACACACACACACACACACACACACACACACACACACACAAGCACACAGAGGGGGGAAAGAGGGAAGAAAGGAGGGAGGGAAGGAGGGAGGGAGGGAGAGAGAGAGAGAGAGAGAGAGAGAGAGAGAGAGAGAGAGAGAGACATAGATATCTCTAAGAAAGTCAGTGGCAACCTCAGACAATTATTTTTATATTTTAAATATATATATAATATATAATATATATATTTACAGTTCTCAGTAATTTGCAATGATTATTTGTAGCATAGTGGTAGTGAAATTCTGTGTTTTAAGATGAAAACTGAACATTTATCTCATCTCTTCAGACTTATTTCTCCTTTTGAATCAGCTCTTGTCCCAACCTCTTAGAAGAGTCCTGCCCACAGTAAGGCTGTTCCTTTGCAGCATTCTCTTATCCCTCAAGACCATGTGAGAGGCTAACCTGAACTCAACCCGCCACAGGCATGACTAGAGGCTTGTCTCCCAGGCAACTCAAGATCCTATCCAGCTGAAAATATTAGTTAACATGAAAAACATCGTTCTATATTTACATATGTCTATCATTAGGCTGAATTTAAATAACCTCAGATCTATGAGAACAAATCACTATGTAATTATATCAATCATGAAATTCTGTTTGAATAGCTCAAAATACTGATGCCATGTTTTACCTGACTAATCTAGCAAAGTCTCGTTTCAATTAAATAAATTGTTTGAAATGTTTTACTGCACTAGACATCATGCTTAATGCGAGTTGATAAATAAAACGACTAAAATACAAGGTAGAAAAGTGATCAAATCAGGTGAAATATTAGGAAAGCATTTGGGCATTCAGGGGAAGGATGTTGTCTGCTGGCTTATGGGATTGGAAGAAGCTCTGGAGAAATCACATTTAACTAATGCAGTTAGCAAGTAGGGTTTTGATATATAATTATGTGAAGCTAGATAGACAATTCTAGAAAGAAAAATAGATTAAGGGAGAACAATAGGAGTAAATTCAGATATGATATTTTCACCATCTTTCTTTGCAGACAGGGGGTGTTCCGAGCAAACTCTGCTGCCTTAGTGGATCATTGACAGTTTGTTTTATGGAGACTGTTAATGAACATGAATATGAAATGCTGTTACTACTGGGGGCTTAGACTAAAGTGGATACTCTGCATTGAGACACGGCTGTCATATATTTTCCACAAACATTTCTAGAAAAGGAAGATGGAAATTTGGGAGCCATGAAGCCAAAAAAGTAATTCTGAATTTCAGAAGAAACTTATTGAAAGTTCTTTCCTTTTCTTCCGCAAATAAAGAAGTGAGTAGCTCTACTCAAACCCAATATATTTCGTACATGTCGGAGTTAAAGTGTGAGAGCTCAGAGAGAATGCAACTTCTCCCTCAAGTCCTTTCCTCTTTCAATGTCCTCCTCCCGCCAAAGTTTGAAGATAAAGCAGTGCTGGAAGGATGGAGACTTTCCAGATGAATGCTATTAAGAAAGTCATCCATACGGACTGGAGAGATGGCTCAGTGGTTAAAGTCATCCATAAATAGCAAACATCACATTATCCTAGACCACCCATTTAGATGAGAATAATTTAATACATTATCCTGCCACTGCACCATGCAAGTTTAACGAACCCACTATCTACTCCTTGCAAACGTGTGTTTTTTTTTAATGCTCAGACTGTACCTATCTTATACTCTATCATTACCTCAAGATTTTTTAAAGAGGAAAGGTCTTCTAAACAAGAACTGCACAATGGCAGTATAACTGACATTCCAGTGCAGATGCAAAATGCACCAGCTGCCATGCCAGAGCAGATGCAACAGCATCAGCTGAAATGCCAGTGCAGGTGTAACACCAGCTGACATGCCAGTGCAGGTGCAACACCAGCTGACATGCCAGTGCAGGTGCAACACCAGCTGACATGCCAGTGCAAATGCAAAAATCACCAGCTGACATGCCAGTACAAATGCAACACCACCTGACATACTAGTGCAGCTGCATCAGCAGCTGACACACCAGTGCAGGTGCAGCAACAGCTGACACACCAGTGCAGGTGCAGCAACAGCTGACACGCCAGTGCAGATGAAACACCAGCTGACACACCAGTGCAGGTGCAGTACTACCTGACATGCCAGTACAGCTGCAACACCAGCTGACATGCCAGTGAAAATGGGATTAACAACAGCTGACATGCCAGTACAGGGGCAACAGCAGCTGACATGACTGTGCAGATACAAAAACACAAGCTGACAAGTCAGTACATATGGGAAAAATCTCCCAAGTCCCCACCTTTAGATGAAGAGGTAAAGGCAATTAAATATTGCAGAGAGGGGAGAAATCAGCCTTCTACATGAGCAAACTTCTTAAATCACATATACATATAACTGATACTAAAGAGACTCAGGTATACATATGCCTATGGAGAAATAGGTACGCAACAGTAATAACTGAAGATGACATCATTAATTTCAGAGAGAGTTTGGGGAAGAGATGGAGGAGGAAGAAGGAAGGGTAGAAATGGTGTGAATATAGCAAACAAGTAGTAAATTCTCAAACATAAAAAATAAAAAATAAAATCTTCCTTTTAATGCAAACTATATAGTATCTGTGTATACATATATATACTAACTTTGATAGATTATATATCAAACCTCTGTAATAAAAGTTTATCAAAAATAAATTTTTAAGTAAAAAGTAGTAAGCAAAAAGTACATGTAACAATAACAAATTCAAGTGTTTCCAAATCTTGATTTCCAATCATTTCTGATATATAATAACAGCATCAGAATCATAATGAATGATGGGAGGAGTCTCAGTAGAGGCCAATATTAGCCTACAGAACTGAGTTTGGATCCACAGCACCGACCTAAAAGCTGTGCACCACAACACAAATCTATAACCCAAAGTGCTCGTTTGGGAGACAGAAGAGAGACTTGAAGCCCACTGGCCAGCCAGCACAGCAGCACTAATGACGTTTATGTTCAATGAGGGGTCTTGCTTTAAAAAATAAGGTCAAGAATGATTGAAGCAGACACAGACATCAACCTCTGGCCTCCATATGCATATTTACATGGATATCTACATACACCAATACAAACACATACACCCATCATATAAAACCTACACATGAAGAAAAACATGACCTTAGATTAGATTACCTATTTAAGTATCACGATGAAATTAGTTCAATATAGCACCAGGCACTTTAATGAACTGAAATAGGTCCAAAGAGACTCTAGAATTATCAATCAAAAAGAATGCAAACTAATCCCCCAGTCAGACTTGAGTGAGGGTAAAGGTTAGTTTTATATTCCTTTATAATCACACTGTTTTTCTGGCTGTTGTATGGATATCCATGTTGGAACCACCATTTGAAACATCCGTTATCGACTCTCACCATCCCAACCATATCTCCTTCTAAAGTCCAGTTCAAGGTTAGGTTCCTCATTCAGTTCTCTGAACCTACCAAAATGAAGTAATCATCCTTCCAGTTACCAGCAGTTTGAAGTAGCCACTCTGTGCTCTTTACCTGAGAAAAATATTCAGTATTTAAGGACAAATTTACATGTGGAGTATATGAATGTAAGTACATCGTTACTGTGACTCCATCTATATACTTACAAGATATTAAGACCCTTAATGGTGAAGTTCAATCTCCTTAGCCTTCAAATATAACTTGATACTTTCTACATACTTTAGGCAGTAAGAACTCAATATTTAAATGTTCAGTGACATCCTTTCCTGACTACCACTCATGAAAAGTATGAATGAAGAATTTAGAGGAAAAGCAACTGTGATCATGTGACTATCAGAGTTCAGCATGTTCATCTTTAATAATCAACAGTTATGGAAAGTGTTCCACTACAAATAGCACTGAACAGATTGCAATTTATGAACCTGATGGGTTTCCTGTCCTAAACGACTGTATTATGGACTTAGTAAGACATGTAAAAAGTCCTGTTGATATGCTCAAAGGTGTCTTCCACAAAAATCATAAAAGAGAAGTTAAGGGCTAATAAAGTTGCCTCTTGGCTAAAGTTTATATTTTATACAAGAAAGATATCATGTAAGTGGAAATACTCAAAACCTAACATTCTTCTGCATTTCGACTATATTACAAGAAATCGAGAAAGCAAAAAATAGAGAAAGAATTCTTAAAGAATAAATTATTTAATATTTCACCTACCTATGTCTACATTGTAATGTATGTAAATAAATGACTAGGTAAAGAAAATTTGAGCTGTACACAATTTAATTCACCCAGAAACTATGAAAATGTGCATTTTTCAGAAAAACTGAAGTAACTAGGAGCCATCCTGCTGAGTGGAAATACTCAGTAAAACAGGTTTTACATGTTCCCTCATATGTGGAATCTTAATTTAAATACACACATACACACCATACACACACACACACACACACACACACACACACACACACACACAAAGGAGAGGCAGAAAGGGGGAGGAAGAAAGCAAGAGAGGAGAGGGAGGGAGAGGAGAGAGAGGTAGAGAGAGGGGGAAAGAGAGGGAGGGAGAGGGAGAGATGGGGAGAGGAGACAGTGTTTGAAGAAGACCGCCAGTGAGACAGGCAGAGAGACAAGAAATAATAATAGGAATGAATATGATCAAAATGGAAAATAGATATAAATGAAAAATGTCAAAACAACACCCATCATTTCATACAATTAATACGTTCCAATAATTTGTTACACAAAATTCCATGTGAAATGTGGATTGCTAGACGTGAGCCTTAAACCAAATGTGAGCTTCCTCCCAGGCAAATGTCTACTCTGCATAAACAAAGGCTGTCTGAGCTATTACTGATTTCTACAGGAAATGCTACAGGCTATTTTATTATACTTATCTACAGAATTATGTTTATATGCTATTATTACTGTTGACATTATGATAATAAATTTCAAACACTACACATGATAGGCCAGGCTTCCTTAGGCCTCCGTGAGCATGAATTTGTTTGTATTAAATGTATTAGTAGCATTCAGAGGTGGATTCTCATGCAAGGTGAGAATATATTACCAATATGCTATATTTTATGTATTATAAATGAAGAATAGCAAAACTTTAGAATAATTCAGCTGAATTCCATTAAGTTTAAATGGTAAGACAAACTGACTGAAGTACATTCATGTTTCCTAGCACTCCTTGCTTGTGGTCTATATTTTTGGAACATAAAGCCACAGACTAAGTCAGTCAGAAAAACAAATGACGAGATAAAAATTTTAAAATGATATGTAAAAAGTACAGGTGCTTGCAAGTTGGAAAGGCCTGAGACTCTGTCTATATTATGCCATGCATGCTGCTGAATCTCTTGATATGAAAACTTGTTTTATTTTTTATAAATTTGGATCTTTGCACGAGCCCTAGTGAAATAGACTTGTTAATCCCAGCTTCTCTGAAAGCTAGAGCAGTAGAAACACAAGCTCAAGTCCTTCCTAAACTACATGCACACTGCATCCAAGGATGGTGACTTAAATTTTAAGAAAAATAAATATAAAGATACTTCTCAGGGCTTAACTTGGTGCTAGTGCACTTGCCTAGTATGCTAAATGCTATAGATTCAACCCCAGTACTGCAAAATTAGAAAAATAGAGTACCAATAATAATGAGTTTTCATTATTATTGTTCATTATAAAGTTTCTCCCATTTTTACATTTTACATTTGTTACAAATAATTCACCAATATCAGAATCTGGTTGTTATTAAATCTATACTCCATTCAGACATCATTCTCTGTCCTAGGGTCCTTCTGTTGAAGAATTCTCTTGGGGTATCACATTATAATCTGTTGCCGTGTCCCCTTAGCCAGGCTGAGACAGTTTTCCAGACTATTCTTTTTCTGGTAACCTTGACAGTTTTCAGGTATGTGATTATAGCAGCTTCTGACAGAATTGGACAGGCTTCTCAACATGTTCTTTTAAAGGAGTCACTACTGACAGACACAATTAACTAACAGACTACAGTCTACTTCCTTAAGGGTAGAATGCTTATGTAAATCACTGGTAATTCTTCTCTTTATTTATTGATTCAATCATTTATTTATATAAGCATGGGCAGACTTTTACAGTATATTATACATTGAATTATTACTCACTACTAATTTATTTAGTCGTTCGATTTCTTTCACCTTTGCCTCCTGAAAGCTTTTTAAATTGTCTTTCCAAGTTCCTCACAACTGTATCTAGTCATTCCTGATATTTTTTCTAAATCATATAATTATTCCCTTATGTTAGCATCACAGTATCATCTTCACATATCATCTGCTACAGCTAAAATTGATTGATAAGGCATTCTAGAACAGACCCATCAAGCAGTGATCTCAGTGTGACCTGAGTTTAAAGCAGAATGAACCATCCTTAGTAATAATTATCTGACTCTACTGTGCTCTAACTACCCCTGTTTCCCCCACTTAAACATCTGTACTCTCTTTCCCTTTCTGTTTCCTCTACCTGTATTCTTCTAACCCCTCTCAACAACAAGTAAAATGAAGAAAAGCTCATTTCTAGGAAAAACCGTGAACCACACCCTCCATTCTTTCTTAGCTGGAGAAACAGGACAAGAGGAGGAGATCACGGGGATGGGAGTAGGAAGGGAAGGAAGTCAAACTATCCTTATTTATAATTTTGTATGTAAATGACCCTAATAGTTCTCCCAGGTATCTTCTAAAGCTAACTAACACATTCAGCAAAGTAGTAGCATACAAATTAACATGGAAAAAATCTATGGTCCTCCTATATACCACTGCCAGACATATTGAGAAACATTGTTAACATGGTGTTGGGGAAATTCTCACATGTAGTTATTATGGTTTGATGTGATGTGCACTTTATAGACTCAAGTGTTTGATTGGTTCCCAGTTAGTGTCACTATGGGGGGAAACTTTAGAACTCCTAGGTGATGTAGCCTTGCTGGAAGAAGTGTATCACTGAGGTTTAACAAGGAAACATGTCTTCTCATCCATTGTCTACTTCCTGACTGTGGATGCACTATGAGGAGCTGCTTTAAGCATCCACCATGATTACTCTCCTAACATGATGTACTGTAGTGTGGAGCTTTGAGTCCAAATAAATCCTTTCTTCCTTAAGTGTCTCTTGTCAAACGGCTTAAAAATAACAACAGGAATCAGAGCTAAGACAGTAATATTTGATTACTCAGGTTTTCAGTATAATTTACTTTACCATGGTGTCACACATGAAGTCTTCAATATAACACCTTGACTTGATGTCTGTTTCATAAATTCATGTGTCGATAATGTCAAAATATTCCATGGAAAAATAAGCACATATATCAGAAACTCTATATTTACTTTATAGTTCTATTTTATCAGATACTTTAGATTGTCATGCTAAATAAAGAAGCATACTTTAAAATATTGCATTTATATTTCACAATAAGTATATCTTGGTGAAATTATAGCATATTTTTATATAGATATGTTGAGAGAAGAGAATGATTTTGGACAAAATAGTTCCCTCGTGGAAACAAATGGAAGCAAGAGGGAACAAAAACCAGAATGAAACAGAAGAAATAGATGCTCTGGCTGAAATTTGGGCTAAGGGAGTAGAATTGGAATAATATAACCAGAAAATATATGTGATCTAAAAATAGTGTGAAATAAATTGTAAGTTTTGAGAGAATGCAAAATGATGGAGTGTTCACTCATGTTTAAAGATTTGTGGCAAGTTTGAACTTTTAAAGAGAATACATTCAAACCCAATCATGAAAGAATTAGATGAGCAAAGACTGAATGACACATTATATATGAAATATATGCAGAGTATGGGCCTTAAAAGGCCTTTTATCATGCATCTCTAATCTATGACATGTCCATTTATTATGGTTCTGTATATGTTTATGTCTCTAACTACTAGTGGCCAATGACCCACACCTTGATTAGCAACTATTGCTTCACCACAAGGGGAGATGTGAGCTCTGCTCACACAGCCCCCAAACCACTGTGTACTTCACAGATTCCTGTTTGCTCTTTGAACCTAGATGCCAAGTGCTATACTTACTCTCAGCTTGTCAGGCACCTGGGCTAATTCCTTGCTCCGTGTTACCATAATCATCCCTATGCTTTTCATTTGTTATCAAAAGTTAACTCCTGGGCTGGAGAGATGGCTCAGAGGTTAAGAGCACTGAGTGCTCTTCCAGAGGTCCTGAGTTCAATTCCCAGCAACCACGGGGTGGCTCACAGCCATCTGTAATGGGATCCGATGCCCTCTTCTGGTGTCTGAAGACAGCTACAGTGTACTCACATACATAAAATAAATTTAAAAAAAGTTAATTCCTAATTACTTATTTATTGCATTTTTAAACAAGTATCAAGCTTTAAAAGAGAAAATTATTTTAGCCATGTATATTGTACTGCCTAGGTTTAGCTCAGTGGATGCACAGACTTTATGACTATTAATATTAATAATAACTATTAATGTTGAGTTAAACTCAGTATAGCTATGGAACTTAGAAATTTTCTCAAAGCCTCAATTACCTGAATTTTTTGGAAATTGTGAAAATCTAGCTTAGATTGATCAATTTAATTCTCTAACCTAGCACTTCAATCAACATCTCATAATAATTAGGTAGATTCTTATATACATCTTTTAATTTTAATCTAGTGATAAAATGTGCAAAAGAATGGAACCATATTTACATAAGTCAAAAATATACAAAACACTTAACCCCTGCTAAATGGAGGGAACTTTACTTTTACTTTTTAAAATGTATTCATGTACACAGTTGACCAACAGGTGAACAGAAGGGACAGCGATCATCAACTGCACTGAAGCCATACACATCTGATATACTCAGTGAGAATACAGAGCAAGAGCTTGAAACAAATGTCATCCCAGGGCTGCTGAGCACTGAGACCAAAGGGATGGAACAGGCTGTGACTTAAGATCAAAGGAAATATTTTCAACTAAATACACCAAGT
The DNA here is from genome assembly GCF_011064425.1 of Rattus rattus. Lineage (NCBI taxonomy): Eukaryota > Metazoa > Chordata > Mammalia > Rodentia > Muridae > Rattus > Rattus rattus. The sequence continues at coordinate 179,102,797 of NC_046156.1, forward strand.
ACAGGAGGTAGCCATGGGTAATAGATCTCATGTAGTAATCTGACTAACTCTATGTCAATTAATAGCATCGTAAATCTCTAAAATTCATGCCAGTGCATGTGTTCACAAAAAGGCAAAGTATTTAGGTGAACCATGGTGTGGTTTTGGAAAACAAATGTGGGATATCTTAGATAAGCCATGATCACAAAACAATAAAAATAGGTCTGACCCCTGGTAGTAAAGGCGAAGAGGATACAGACTCAAAAGCATGTAACAGTAACATAATACATGTTGTTATACAAAGGGTATGTCCTGGGCTAGAACCGATCAGGAGTCATTGTTAGTGTGTAGGAGGAGAGAACTCAAGCATACTCCTGGCTGACATGTCTCAAACAGCACATACCCAGGAGAAGAGAAGATATCTTAAAAGCAATTTAAGGACCAGAGTCATTTAGGCTAAGCTAACGAAGCTGGACCCTTTGAAGAAGGGATACTAGAATATAGTCAGAAAAGGAAAAGGACACAGCCAAGTCCATATGGAATGTCAATGCTACTTAAAGGTAAAGTTTGAAAGTTCTATAAAGTGTTCACTTACACATGTTGCTGGATTCATTTTATTTTGTTATTCTGTTGTTGTTGTTGTTGTTGTGTTTGAATGCAAAGTCCAGTAACACAGGTAAAGGCAAGCTAAGTTGGAGACAATTTTCTAAGGTCTACACAGACAAAAGGGGGAAACTGAAAGCATCCGACTGAGTCAAGAGCAAAATAACTTATTCTAATTGAAGCTTTTGAGCCTGTGTCTTTAAAAATATCTTGTGTTTAATTGTTTCATGATTACTTAAAAATGTATCACGTACAGTGTGCCATGAATTGATTTCTGATACTTCAAGAATTTAATCGTACCTATGAAGAAAGGTAAATGATAGGAACATTTTAAAGTTATCTAATATTACAAGAAATTATAGCCTTGCTAATCTCAGTTTTCTGAAAGGTGAAAAACACTTACCAAAAAGCAACTCATTATTTTTAGACAGAAAAATTTGCAATGGATTTTCTCATTCTGTGGCATTGTTATTGTTTGCCTTCTAAACATTTCTGGAATTTCCACCTAGAACCCAATGGGATTTGGGTCCTCAGGTAAATTCTATACTTCTACACTCCCAGTAACTCAAGGATATCTAGAAAACAGTATTGTTGACTACAGTCATTCTCTAAATGGAAGACCATGTCTCTAGACATCAGAAGTCACAAGGATGGACCTAGAGGTGCAAAGGTATTGGACTTCCTGGAGAAGCCTGGGACATCATTTCCTGTCTTCCTTAGTTACATTTTCCCCAATACATCAAAGTCTAATAACAAACATCCTAAAGATTTTCAAGCAGCTGAAATCTACTGTTATTCTCACAAACTCATATCTTATACTATGCTATATAATGATTTACAATAATGACACTTATATGGTAATATACAAAAGCATTATAGCAAACACTTTTTTCTTTGTTTAAAATTCTACATATTTTGGAACTTACTTTAACTTTTTTTGAAAGGACAGATGAGCATTGCAGTAATAAAATCTGGACACATACAATTTTAGTCACTACGATGAACTAGGTTAGAGTGAAGCTCTAAGAAAAATGTAGCCAATACTTAGCTATTAGGTACAATTCCCCAAATGATGAGAATATAACTAAAAGTTATTTAGTTATGTAATATATATGATATATAGATAGATAGATAGATAGATAGATAGATAGATAGATAGATAGATAGATAGATAGATAGATATAGGTTATGTATAGCCAGTTCAAACCTACTGTATGCAAAGAGAGCAATTAATAGAATCCAAGCAATCTCTAGAATGGTAGAAAATATGTGCAAACTTACATCGGACATGAAATTAATATCTAGAGCATACAAGAAACTGAAACAATTTCTTAGCAAAACTGTAAAATACTTTAATACAGGCAATTTCTTAAACAAATATTTTGTCAGAAGCATACACACACACACACACACACACACACACACACACACACACACACACACACACACAAAAGGGCCAACAGAAATGAAATTTTAAAAAAAGTTCTCAGTCAAGAATAAAACCACCTCATTGTTTTACATATATATATATACATATATGTATATATATAGAGAGAGAGAGACAGAGAAAGAGAGACAGAGAGACACAGAGAGAGACAGAGAGAGAAAGAGAAGAGAGAGAGAGAGAAAAGAGAGTAGTGGAAAGGTATGTGTGGGGGGAAATTCTTGCACACACTTGGTGGGAAAACAATCTGGAAGTGTCTTTCAAATATTAAATAACAATAACATCCAGCAATCCCCTGCCTGGTGCATAGCCAAAGGAAAAGAAATCAGCATGCCACAGAGAAACCAGGACTCTAACCTTCTTTGCAGGAACAACTCAACTGTCTGTCAACTTACAAAGGAAGATATATGGCACATATACCATCAGAACTATAAAAAGAATAACATTGTGTTGTTTGTAGCATACAGTTTAACAAGAGCAGTACATTAAGTGAAATGATCTAGGTGCAGAAAAACAAGTAATGTGGTAAGACCTCGTGTGTACATGGAGCCTTGTGCGCCATGGAATAGGTGATCTCATGGCAGTTCCCAGTTAGAGGTGGGTCACAGAAGCTAGGCCAGACAGGGCAGGGACAAGCCAATGGAACAGCACTACACTGCAATTAGAAGTAAGAAGGTGGAGCTTGCTGTTGTATAATATGATGACTAGAAACAAAGATAGGATATTACATATTTCAAAAGATTACATTTTGCTGTTTTTATCCACAAAGAAGATATTAACTAGAGTCACTATGTTAAATGTGATTTAAGCACTAAACATTGTTTAGTATCTAAACACTACAATATCTGCTAAATATGTAAATAAATGTATATGTCAGCTAAAGAATTCAGTTTTATAAACTAAAATAAAGTATTTTTATAAGAAAAAATGCCAGTACCTGAATAGTGTATGACTGAAAACTTTATGGGGCATTTAACACCTTAGGTTTCTGAACTGGATCCATAGGTTCCAAATCTCAGCTTCTTCTTCTCTTACAGGCAGTCTTAAAACATAATTTTTTGGGGCTGGAGAGATGGCTCAGCGGTTAAGAGCACCCGACTGCTCTTCCAGAGGTCCTGAGTTCAATTCCCAGCAACCACATGGTGGCTCACAACCACCTGTAAAGAGATCCGATGCCATCTTCTGGTGTACCTGAAGACAGCTACAGTGTACTTATATATAATAAATGAATAAATCTTTATAAAATAAAAAAAACATAATTTCTCCATAGTTTGGTCTCCTAAGCTGCAGAGAGACAATAAGAGTACCTGTCATAGTATTTTTCTTTGTATATCCCTACTGGCAATTTGTGTGTGTTTGGGCGGGGGCTGTTTCTGACAAAATATTTGTTTAAGGAAATTGCTTGTCTTAAAAGTCTCGTTTTTATTTTGTTCTTGACTCAAAGAAAAAGGAGAGGAAGTTTAGGATCTTGTCAGAACATATTCAGAACTTAACGGGCAACACTACAGTTTGGCTACCTCCTGGTTTTAATAGTTCACCCATGTGTGATAAGCTACAATACCTTGATAGTACCCTTTCCCCTACTAAACCGATGTAAATATAAATATGACAGATTGTTTAAAGTAAACACTGTGAACATTGAAGCCAATGTGGAAACAATAATTTCAATAACAACACTAAGTTTTGTCTTCATGAGTAGTGCATTTTTTAAATATCATTATTACTCAAAGAAATCCTTGTCTCTAATTACTAATTATAAGGCAGGTTGAATTATAAGTTTCCTCAAGTTTTTAACTACTTAAGAAAAACATGAAAAGTACAAGCGCAGTTATTTTTAAAATCTTATCTAGTGAAATTTTGTTTCTGGAAGGACTCCTCTTTTCAAATGTCACTAGCTTCTGCGTCTTGCCTTCCATAGCTGTATTTCCTAGTCATTAAATATTTATAACAACTGGCTGTGATAGCCACGTCACTGATTTGAGAGCACGGTTTGGTCACTGCTATCTCTTGCTGTTTGCCTGCAGTGATCTCTCACATAATTAGGGCTGAGTACACTGCACTTTTAAAATTAAACCAAGCCTCTGGGAAAGAATCGTGAAAATAGATGGGTAAAGGACACCCAGGCAATTAGCAAGAGTGATAAAGGTAAAAAATTGAAGAGAGGAAAGTAGGTTAGGAACATTTCACTCTCCTTCAAACGTGGCTTTCTGATGCAGAAGAAATAAGCATCACCCTTATTTTACATAAAGAAAACTTAACTTCTTTAAGATAAAGAAATCTGGGTGGTTTTTTTATTTTTTGGTCTCTTTTAAATGCACAATTCTGAAATAATTCTGTTTGATTTTCTTGGTGATGAAAAGCTTGAAAAGTCTCCACGTTCTCAATTCATAAAAGTGAAAATTGGAACTAAAATAATCAAACGTTAAATTTCAAAGTAGATAATTCCCAACAATTTCTTAAACTGGTATGTGCAATTATTGGTTGGTAATTTTTTATAGACAGGAAAGGAAGAGGGGGAGGGGGGACTAGCAGGGTTTCTTAACCTGTGGGTCATGGCGTCTGGCAAACCTCTGTCTCCAAAATTATTTATGTTATGATTCATAAGAGTATCAAAACTAGAGTTATGAAGTAGCAGTGAAAATCATTTAATGACTGAGGGTCACCACAACATGAGGAATTATATTAAAGGGTCACAGCATTAGAAAGGTTGAGAACCACTATACAAGAAAGAGATATCAAGGACTAAATATCACCTGTTCTTTTACTGAACTAAACACCCCATGAAAGGCTATGACTGTTTCAATTTTTACATAAAGCCTTAGGAGCTCAAGAAAATACACTTGGCACTTTGAGTATCTACTAATGGATGAGCTGATGTATGAAACTCTGCCACCTTTGGGTGCCCCACAATCACACTGTTCTTTGTACTTAGAGCAGTCAGTAACAAGATAAGAAAAAAGGAGAGTGTGCAGAAAAGTTACTATCTAGTGGGCCAGTGTCAGGCATTTGTTACTTATTATTTTTTATACATTATAATCTGAAGAGATAGACGTTGTTTTCTGTAAATTGATAATTTAGCTTAAAGAAGCTGCATATCTGCCTGGTTTGAAAATATTGTGTTCTTTCTTTAATTCTACTACATATAGCCAGTATGAAATTGAAAATTAATATGTATAGAGACCCACAAGCTGGCAGCCATGAAAGCAGAAGGAAGAAAGATCAAATATAGAGTTATAACTCTGACTCTTGGGACACTGGGCCTGGATCTTACATATTCTTAGCATATGTCACATTAAGTTGTTTTACCTTGGTTTTATTAGAGCTTTTACATAAAGCCAATCAAATATATGAGTAAAACACAGATAAATAGTAATGCTACATTGACCTTTTTTTTTATAACTTAAAACTTGATAGCTCCTTTCCAAAATTAAGACACCCTTTCCCTCACTTTTTATTTTATGATAAAACAGAGAAAGTCACATAGGATAACTTACCACAATCCCAACACCCTTTAACTCACAATTAGCACAGGGGATAGAGCTCCATAATGAAATAGAGAAACCCAGTTACATGTACAGTCCCCAAACTCAGCCCCTTCCCATCCTCACACACTAGTGCCTTTCTTGAATTTTCCTGTGCTTGAACACAGTTGCATATGCTTAAGTTACACATTTTGGTGCCTTCATCCCCACTCTGAAGAGGAAGAATCTTCATCTGACCTTCCACCTGTCCCTTTTATTATCTGTTGAAGACTTTGGGTAGCAGACCCATTCATTCTTTCTATCTAGATTTTGCCGATCTCATACCCAAGTCACACAGATCACTGTGGTCTCGATTTGTGGTCGTGGTTACTAGACTCTGTTTCCAAGCACCTGTTTAAATATGGAATCTGTCCCTCTGTCAAAACAGAAGGTGGTTCTGGGTCTGCTTTTGTTTGACACAAAGGGCCACTTATGTTCAGAATCTATATGCATTAATGAGTGTAGAGAACTTGCATTTTTTTTAAATTGGGTAGCAGGTTTTTGGGTTAATTTTAGCTGCAATCATTTGTAAGGATGCATTTGATCTCTTCCATTGTAGTTCAGATTATACAGCAAGGAATGAGTAGACATTTCATTCGTTCCTCTTATCTATCCAGGTTTCAAGTCAGTAAATACAATTTCTGTCACCTTCAGTAAGCAATCACGTTCATATCCCTATAAACCCAGATTTAAACAGGCAGCAGATCCCTTTCACTGAAGCTCTTACACATGTTTCAAAACCACACTTAGCTTCCCTAAGAGAATCCCCAATTCTTTCCTACTAGCCCAAGAGTCTTCCTTGATATACTAACCTGCACAAGCTGACATCCATGTTCAGCACTCCCTTTGAACCTCCATTCCACTTCTGATGACTGCTGGCCAATGTCTGGTCCTACCCTAGTTTCTACAGCTTTTTCATTTAAAATTTCCTGGGTGGTCCACTTCTTCTGAGTCTCTCAGAGGCTCTTGTGTATCATTGTCCCTCCCCTAGGCAGAAGCTCACACTGCATGAGACTTCCATGTGTTAAAGCTTTATAGGAACTTACATGTCATTCAGGTTTAGGAGGACACGGTCACTGTATAATACACTCATGTTGACTTGGTTATTGATTTAGTTTTAGGTTTCATTGTCTATTGAAACTTTATTTTGTGTGCTACTCCTACCATTGCCATCTTTTAGACTCAAATTCTCTTTGCTTTTGAAAATTATTTCAACCTCAATATCCTAGTTCCATGTCTGTGATATCATTTCCATTAAGTTTACACAGGACAGACTAACAGTGCTTGCTCATGGACGGACTTGGGATCCTCTTTTTTCATTTTTTTTTTCCTTTCAGTTTGGTGGAAAAACTGAAAACTGTTTCTATGGAGTTAAAATTTAAAATTAATCTTTCCAATTGTTGATTTGATATTTTATTAATAAAAGATGGAGGTCAATAATGTTAATAGTACTACCCTCTCCCTGTAAAATGCCTTTGAAACATGTATCATTATGTCAAGCATAGTTTGACATAGAGAAAAGTAGATGACATGGTGAAATTATATCGTTCTTTCTAAATGCCATTGTTCAAAGGCACATGTTCACAATTTTATTTTGATCAAGATAGTATTTATTCTAAAAATAATAAAAACACTTAAAAGGTTTTTATGTTTCTGTGAAAATAGAGCCAGCCACCCTAAGTATGTATATATAACATTGATTTTAAAGGCCCCATGAATCCATGTACTAAAACTTCAACTCCTAGGATGAAGATATGGGGCCTCTCCATCAGAGATAGATCATTAGAAAAAAAACTCTCATGGTTGAATCCTTAGGAAAGAAGTCACAGGAGATCTCTGGCCCCTGCCACCCTGTGAAGTGACAGTGACAGGACAATCATCAATGAGCAGCAGGCCTCACCACACACCAAACCTCTCATCACTTTGGCTTTGGCGTTTCAGGTTTCCAGATCTGTCTACAAGAAACTTAGATGTGGTATTTTGTAACAGTCATCTATCTGGACAAAGACACCAAGACATTCTTAATACAAATATGTCCAGATTAGAAAAATCCCCTATAAAATAAGGCATCCTAGTTAATAGAAATAATATATAACCTTATCATCTAATAGAACATATAAGATAATCTTGCTGGTAGAAATTACATATGAAATGATTGGGCATAATATTGCTAAATTCTTAATGTTTCCTGTATTCAAATTTAGGAGATCACTTTGTACTTGTATGCTGCTGGACTTTTGACTATAGCATTAAAAAAAACTGTACTAAGATTTAAATTACAAGTAAAGGACAGTAAATGCAATACATTTACTGTGAGAAACCATGCTGAGACTCTAAAGAAAGGCGAAAAATGTAGAATAACTGACAACCAAGGCTATTGTGTAGGTTTAAAATTTTGCTAATGTTGTACTTGTACATTACTTTATATAATTATAAAAACACTATCTATAAAGGTCATCTTTGTTTCCATGTACTTGAAAATGTCTCCTTTTTTTCTTTTTAAGGTAATTTACTAGATTATACATTTTCAATAAATATTTTATAGAGAATATAAAATGAACCTTTGGAAATGTATCAATTTACAATTCACGAAAGGACATGAAAAACTTAATCATATTGCTAAATAATCTACTAATTTACCAATATGTCCTATTTATTCAATGATATTTTGCCACCAGTAAATGTAAGCCCAACTTCAGACCTAACTTTAGTATAAACTAATAAAAATATATTTATATTATTTATTGACATTTTCAAGCTAGTGTAGGCAGTTTATATTTTGTCTTCTGGATTCAGTAGTTCTTCATTTTTTGACTGTATCTCTTAATCATTATTGTTGACTGTTAAAAGATTTACTTTAGAGAGATTTCAATCTAGCAACATCACCGCTCTAGTAAGGGATCACATCCAAAGACCTACTAGGTCTGTGTGACCCACTATGTCACTGTGTGACTGGCTGGAATTCAGACATGCTCTTAACACACATCTTTAATCCCAAACAATGATGCTTAATTGAGGGAAAAGTGATGAAACAGAGAAAGATTTAACAGAATGAGTCAAATAGGAGACACCAAATTCTCACAAGAAAAGACAGGAAAGGGAGAATATTTAAGAGTAGTGCAGGGAGAGAGCCCAGTCAGTTGGGAGTCAGTGCCGTGACTGCAGTGAGGTGCAGTGGAATTGAATTCATTCGTGGGTCAGCAGAGGCTGTTGAAGCCAGAGAATAAGGAGCCAGAAGATTAGAGCAAACTCCAAAGTTTGTTTGAGGCCAAGCAAAGCAATTAAGTGAGAAGCTGAGAGAAGTCAGATTTACTCTGTCAGTTTGAAGAGGAATTTGAGTCATAAGAGCTGAGCTAAATCAGCCAGTGTTCAGAACAAGCTAAAAAAGGTGAGTTTATTCTGTGATAAGTGTCCAAGAGGACAACAACAGGTAAATAAATAAAAAGTTACTTTGACAAATAAAGGTATATTTTAAATATACTCAACCATTCACCAAATGATTTCAGTGACAGGAAAGCCAGTGAACACAGTATGCAAAGAATTAGTCTCTTCTCCCACAGTGTTTCATGTCTCTGGTCATAATTTTCTGCTATATTGCATTTACTGAACAATAAAATTTTTTCATTAAATTACTCATAATCAGTTATATAACCTCAAAACCAGACTGATTATTTATTAACTCAAGAAACATATAAGTTTCTTCGTGGCATTTTCAAACATACACGCCCTCATATCGCTATGTCCCACACTCCTATTGCAACCCTCTGTTCCCAGAATTTTACCTTCTCCTTTAATTTCATGTGCATTACATTATACCCTTTAAAGTCTGCTCTTCCTCATTTCAAGGGGTCCTTTCTAGTTTCCTGGCTTCTGCTCTCCTTTACTGACACATAAATTCTAGAGAGATGATGTCTGAGAGAGTGTATGTAGTGTCTTTCTTTGCCTGTGTTACTTAATAGTAACAGAAAAATTCCCAGTTCTATTAATTCTCCTGAATTGTCAGAATTTCATTTCTTTATAGTTGGATGAAATTCCATTGTGTATATATTCATTTTTGTTATCTGTTCATATTGACAGACATTCAATCTGATTTCATTTTCTTGCTGTTGTGAATAAAGTATCAGTGAACAGTGACATTAACGTCTCCCTGTCTTTGGATGTGTAGTCTTTTTAGAAATCCGACCTTTTAGCTGACAGTAAATTTGCTGCAAAAGGCAAGACTACTACAGTTTCTTGATTCTAAAATTGCCGACCCAAACAAAATTGTTTTCTTTTTTTCTCCTGCATGTTGTTCTTGGTGTCTTTACTTTTGTTTAGAAATATTATCAGCCAACCAGATCCCACCAGAGTTTCCAGAGACTAAACCACCAACCACATGGAGGGACCCATGGCTCCAGCTGCATATGTAGCAGAGGATGGACTTATCTGGCATCAATGGGAGGAGAGGCTCTTGATGCTGTGAAGGCTCGATGCCCCAGTGTAGGGAAATGCCAGGTCGTTGATGTGGGAGTGAGTGCGTAGGAGTGGGAGCATCCTCATAGTAGCAGGGGGAGAGGTTACGGGAGAGGGGGAGTAAGGGGATAATATTTGAAATGTAAATACATAATATATCCAAAAAATAAAAATTATAAATAAATAAATAAATGTATTTTAATTAGAAAATGTTAGGTAGAACAAGTCCTAACTTCAGCTCCCAAAATAAATATGCTTAAAGGAATGCACGAACCTCTTAAAGCCATAGATGAAACATTGCAAGTATATGTTCTTTCGAGGGCCCAGGATTCTTCAAGTTTAGAAATCTCGTAGACACGGGTATGAGCGCATAGCCATAAATGGCGAGTAAACAGTAAGTATAGACAACGAACGGTGATACTATTTATGCTGTATAACACAGCTGCAATCATAACCACATCCGGTACATATTTCTACTACTTATTAGATACATATATGCACACATAAAAGCTTCCTACAGTGTTAATCAAAACTTAATTTGCATGGTTATTCAACAACATTAACCAAGTAGTTGCTCAGAACAAAAACCCTTAAAATTATTGTTAATCCTATAAATGACATCTACTAAAAATGTACTTAGTGTGCATATATACTCGAAATGTAAATAAGAAATACTCAAGTTAAAAAAAATAAGAAAAACTCTGTCTATACACGTGAAAAAAAACATAACTTTTTAAGTCTCTGCATATGCCCTTTTAATATAGTGCAATTTGAAAACTAAGGTTCAAATATGGTGGTAAGTACATCTGTTCTCGAAATGATAATCAGAATGTAAGATATTAAAGACTATCTTTTCAAAATTGGAATATTTTCAGCTGCTTCTTTGGCTTTTAATAGAGGTTATCCTGTAATCCAGGCCAGTCTTGAACTCCCCTATGTAGCCAATGCCTACCTTGAGCTTCTAATTTTCTTAACTCCAGATCCAAGCTGCAGGTGCCACAATAATGTTTGTCGTATTCTTACAACGTATTTCTAAATAGCCATTTTCCAGACAATTAACTTTGACAATAAAATTAAAATGAAAGAGTTTAGGAAGTTATGATTCATCATACTTGGCTCATGTGTAACATTTAATTGATCTGCAATAAGATCCCAAATGTTTTAATTATGCCATTTTTTCTATGAAAATGAAGATTAACAGGAAGCAGCACATGGAACACGGTGCCACTGCAATTTTCTCTAAGATCTATTTCTACATGTTTGCTACTGCGCTATTTCATGCCAGCTATACTTATATGGTTCTATACAAACTGATACATCTAGAAAACTTTGCAGGATGAGCATGAGTTAGAAGTTTCACAACACTAATCGTCTCATTAGACCTGTTTCATGCAGCCCAGAGAAAGCATGCCATTGTACGCCGGGCAGTCTGCTGCACGGGTGACTGTGATGAGAAAATTAAGAAAATGGCTGCATAGTTTACAACAATGAGATGTTCCTCCTTCCTAGGTGGCACTGCTTAGGAAATTCTGCAGCTTGGTGCTGGAGGAAGGCTCAATTGTTAAGAACGCTGGCTACTCTTCCAGAGAACCCAGGCGCCCTATCTGGAGACTCACATCTATCTCTTACTCCCATTTCAGGGCATGCGACACCCTCTTCACGCACCCATGGTCAACCGGAACGCATGTGATTCGTAGTACAGACATACTTGAAGGAAAAATAAAAATAAGTGAATTCTAAAGACTATCACAGAATGTCCTTAGGGAATAACTTTGTTTTCTTAGTTTGCATGCCATGATTCTTTTATTTTTAATTTTATTTTTCTTGGATATTTTATGTATTTACATTTCAAATGTTACCCCCTTTTCCCCATCCACCCTCCCCCTGTTTCCATGAGTATGCTCCCATTCCTACCCACCTACTCCAACCTCAATGCCCTTGCATTACCCTACATTGGGGAAACAAGCTTTCACAGGACTGAGGGCTTTTCCTTCTAATGATGCTGGACAATACCATTCTGTAGCTGGAGACATGGGTCCGTCCACGTGTACTCTTTGGTTAGTGGTTTAGTCCCTGGGAGCTCTGGGGTGTCTGGTTGGTTGATATTGTTGTTCTTCTATGGTGTTGCAAACCCCTCCAGCCCCTTCAGTTTTTTCTCTATCTCCTTCATTGGGGGCTCAGTGGTCAATCCAATGGTTGGCTGCAAACATCCTCATTACTTTTCTAATAATAACTAAACTTGGGAGGTTTTAAATGCCCAGCATAATCTTCCGATTATAAACGTGCATACATAAATCATGTATAGTACGTGTATAAATAAAGAGACAAAAATATGGATCTTCTCCAAAATTCCACAAAACCTATGTTACGTTTCTCATTGTGCAATTGAAGAAACTGAAACTCTCAGTCAGTAATAATTTAAACCCAAATAATTGCCTCAAAACATTAGTTACTCCAATAGTTGTTTCAGGGAAACTAGATTTAAAAGGTCAAAACATACAAGCCCTACCCCATTTCTGCTGTTCTACATGCTTGCTTCCCAAATTAAACCACCCTGTTTCTTTTAGCATTTAACTCATATTTCAAAGAGAAATCAATTTATTGACTCTAAACCATGTTCGCTTCCAATTATAGAAGTTGAAAATGTAGCTTCCTTTCAGCAACCCACCCACATTTACCTTCCTCCTGCCCTCTCGAATAACCGGCCCATAATTTTCAATTAAATTGTTGACAGGTATTACTGACTTGCTGAACAAGGCAACTTTGGTTCTTTTGGAGGTTTTACAGACTTTCAGCTCACTCTGGAATGAATAAGGGTCTTGTGCTACAGCTCATATATTATTACTTTACAGATATTTTACAATAACTAAAGACCTCTTATTTTTCATGATGTGTAGAACATCTATGATATTTTTTCAAATGCCGACTTCATTTTCTTCATCCTCAGTTTCTCTCTGTTTTCCACACTGGCTCAGTCTGGCTGCCGTCTGGATGAATCAGGCACATTCCCAGTTCTCTCTTTCAGAGCTCCGTGTGAGGTCTCACCGCCCATCATGCACGTCTCCACAGTTTTTCTCCTAACTCCTAGCTTTTCTGGATCAAATTAATGAACAACTTTGGAAGAAAAACATGGTCTTGTGGAAGACTTTGTTCTACAAATTCCAAGTTTCAGTGCACAATCTTGACTAATTTCATAGTTCTCTTCTGGAGTCTCTTTGGCTACATTTTAATTTTAAGAGTTAATTCTGTATGTTCACATGCTATTCCACATTTTCTTCATTATTTTCCCTAATTGCCTTAATTCTGGGGACCTTTTAATGAATTCATTATTTCTGTTATTTCTTTTAAGATTTCTTCTACAATAATTTCCTGCATGAGTATTTTCCATGTAAGGATGTATGTAATACCACACGAAGGGCTGTTGTCTGTGTAGGCCAGAAGAAAGGTCTGGATCCCCGGGAAATAGAATTACAGATAGTTGTGGGTCATATGTAGACACTGGGAACTAAGCCTACATCTTCTGCAAGAGCAACCAGCGTTCATAACTGCTGAGCCATCCCTCCCATTCCCAAGAGTGACTGCTTAATATCTCAGAAAAAAAAAAGCAAAACAAACCAAAAAGCCACCACTGTTATTGTATAGAAATAATATTTACTAAGAATACTGTGTGTGTTCATAATGTTCATAACATTGTCATTTTTCCTTCATCTGCTCTATCTTTCTGTCCTTTGGATTTTATCTTTCTACTTGATTTAGTCATGTTCTTTCTTAGTGGAGACTAGAGTGAAAATTTTGGCAATGTTTTTGTTCTCAATTATTAAACACTGTTCTACCAAACAGACAGACAAACAAGTATCAAAAACTGATAGCCTCTACGTATACATGTGGGGCTTTTGGCAACAAGATTAGCTGATAAACAAGACTCTGTAGTGGCTCTAGTTCCCTGCCTTGACTTCAGGTAAGCTAGGCCTAGCACTGAGAGTTCTGCACTGAATAAGGAAACTGTAGTCTATTCTGTTTGCAGCCCCGCTTTCCCAGAACTACTTTAACCTGGTCCAAGTCCCTCCCTCCTCTGAGATTCAGGGAACGAATAACTGTGTGTGTGAGATGTTTTCCTCATCTATTTCCCAGAATACCTCCAATTCTCTTATTCTCTGTCCTCTGTTTCTCCATTCTATGGATCTACATGCATATTTTCATATTATTTTATAGCCATTTCAAGAAGGAGGAAGGATAAATGATGAGTTTCAATTAATCATGTTTCCCTGAAACTTTAGAGAATTATTTATGTTGGCAGCTCGTTTCCTATTGGGCGAAGGTTGAAATGACAGAATTAAGATTCGAACAGACCTGAATCCCTGGCCCAGTTTTCACTATCTATATCTGACATGATGTTCAAACCACTTCATCTTTCTACATTTTTATCTATTCCTTTTTACAGTGGGCAGTGAATGCAATGTTTTTGGTTCCAGGTTGTAAATAGCAGGGAGACAAGATACCAGATCCTATTGTGGAGGAACACAGAGTTTTTGATGCCCTTTTCTGAATTTGCTAACTCAGAAATTCATCGTGCCTCAATACTACAAAGAACTGACCCTTTACTGTTCATCCAATAAATTTATATTGATAGCTATTATACTGACCAAGCAATTTTGCTCTCAACGATAACATTGCACAAAAACATGTAAAATGCAAGGATAGTCATATCAGCACTACTGAACATTACAAAAATCTTATGTCTTTCAACATATGTATAGATAAATCTAAGAAACCACATCTATGTTATCAATAGTATTCAGCCAAGAATAAAAATAAAATGTAAAAATAATGTATTGGAGGTGCTATGGCGAACATGTTAAGTGAAAGAAGCCAGGAAAAGAAAGCACTAGATATTATATGATCCAGCGGATGTGACATTTCTAGGATAAGCCTAGCAAATCTGTCAACACAAAGTAGATTGCTGATTGCTCATTGATGAGGGGGGATGTGAGTACTAATGAACATGAAGTTTCCTCTTAGGATGACAAAATGCCCTAAAAGGTGGTTATGTTGATGGACACACAACTATGATAATGTAATAACAACATTTACTTTTAAGCTTGTAATTGGCAAAGTATACACCATATAAGTTATATCTCCAAACACTGTTAAAATATCATCGAAGACCATACAGAAGGAAAGAATAGCCACTCTATGCATTTTTCCAACACTAACATAAAGAGATTTTAAGTGGCTGTTTCCTTTCCCTTTAGTTGGGGGCAAGGGGGGGTGAGAACATGAAGTTAGGTGGGTAGGGAAAGGAGAGGATCTAAAAGGAGTTAGGAAACAATATGGTAAAAATATACTATATGGAAATACCAAAGAATAAATTTTAAAGAAAAAAATTAGAAATATAAAACAGGAGAATTAAAGCATCATTCAATTTTACAATTTAGGACAGTTTTCATCTCTAGAAGACAGTGGGTCTGCGGAGTGACTTTTAGTCTCTGTTGTAAAATAGCCTGCTCACACTTAAGCAAGGATGTCAACCTCAGGGAGATCATACCACTCATATTGGTTTAAGACACTTCTGGGGCCAGTGTTAATTAATAAAAAAAAGTATTGTAAAATGCCTATAACTAGTAACTCTTTCCTATGAACCTTGTCAAGAATATAATAAGATACAAAAATGTGTTGGCTTAAGCACTGGCTAAAAAATCTCTAAATATTCAGGCAAATCTGAAAGTCCAAAATGGATTAAAAGTTGCCACCTTTGTGTGTGATTAGTTTTCTGGATTTGCCTTTGTTTTTGCACTTACACAAGCCTTTAAAATGAAATAAGAAGTATGCCTATAAGATTGCTAAGATATGTTCAAAGCATGAGCATGTGCTCGAAGTGAGTGGGCAATGATGAGGATAGTATTAATTACTAAACAGGAGAGGGTCAGGAAATTCATTTTTCTTCAGCTAAAGTCAGATTTTAAATATCAGGGAAATATTTAATTAGCAATCGAGGTCTTTATTTTTGTTTACAGGAACATAATAGTATGTACATGTCTTTTAATTATATACTGAAACCTTTCTAGATAGCAATCTATATAGGTATGTACATCGAATAGTTTGCATTACATTTGCACACTATAATCAGAAAAAAAAGAGGAGAGGCTGGGGAGGCAAAGGATTGTAGCATTTGCTCTATTCCATGGATGCCATGGCTTTTACTTCTAGAGAACCAGTGGTAAGGAGCCATTACATCTCTCATGTACATCTGGGAAACGCAAATTAGGCTTAGAGGGGAGGAAGAGGAGAGTGTTGGGAAGGCATGTATAGAGTAGGATATGGATGAGTTAGAGAAGGAAAACAGAGGGTAAATATAATAATATATAGTATATATGTACGAGATCCTCAAAAATAAAGAAATTATAATTTAAAATAAATTAATGTAAAAGAAAGATATTTTAAAAGAAAATTATTACTTAGACAATATGAATTTTTTCTAATATGTGAAGATTTTTCTTTCAATACTCTTGACTCTTCAATACCCTGACTCTTCTCCTAAAATATGGCAGCAGCATAATTCATAGTCTGATATGCGTTTACAAAGATAAGAGCAAAAAGTTTGTCATAAACCCTGAAAATATTCCATGTTCTTCATGTACTCTTCCTTCATGTACTTTCACTGCACTAATGTATATATTTATTGCTAATATTGGACTTAAAAGTGTCTATATTTGAAAGGATTCACACTAAGTCCAATATCTATTGCTAAACAATGAGATTAATTAATTTGAGAACATGGACAGTCTGCCCTGAATGGGAAAGCACATGAAATTTATACTGAGGGCATTCTGTGGGTGTCACGCTCTCAGTGGGAGATAGACTCATACAGTGTATGAGCTGAGTTATAGAACCTATTTAAGCTGTGTCCCACTGGCAATGATACCTTGGTTGGTGGGTTTTGATTTAGCCGATACAGCTGAATTCAGCACAGTTAGCTGAACACGTGATTAATTAACAAATAATATATCTCTGTAACATATGTAAATTTTATTATTCAAATAAAATAAGTAAGCAAAAAATAAATATGATTGGTATAGTATACATGTCTAATGTTTCTCAATTTATAGCAAGTCTTCAAAGCAGTCTTAAATTAAGATTTATTCAGGAAAAGTGGACATTATAATATTTGACTTACCGTAAGTAAAATATTTTTATCTTTACAATGTGCAATATATGCCATTTAATATCCAAACATTAACTAAAACTTTAAGTAATAAAATATTGTAAAACTATAACTTAATAAACCAATAGCTTAAGATCCCTTTTAAATATTTTTTAAAAAATTGGGCTTATCAATATTATTATCGTTATGAAAATCATAATTAAATTTAAAGACATGAAAAGATTCACTTAACATAGAAATTAATCTTTATGGTTTATTCTGGCTCTGTCAATATGGGAAAACAAACACATTGCTATAGAATGCAGAGGGCACCCAGCTTAAAGATATTGTTAGAATAAGCTAATTAGACCTCAAAGCCCAGAAGGTTGAATTATTTTCTTGAGAGGAGCACCTGGAAATACAGTCTCTTTCTGATTGGCTGGGGAGTGAGGTGGAAGGCTCCCTTCTCCAATGAGCCTGTCATGTGACCTCTAACGTCAGTAGTCACCTGTACCTGTGAAGTGCTGAGGAGGTGAAATCTGCAGAAAGCGAGTCTTTGGGTTGATTCCCCAGAACATTTGAGTAGTTAAAGCACAGTAGGTTTTGTACATGGTTTCTCCACTGACAATGAAAAGCAGAAATCACAATACAACCCTTCCCACTATGCAGCAAAGGACACAATGTCAGCTCCATCTCCACAGAACAGGGTCCCCTTGTTTAAAACAGACATTCTGTCAGCATTAACCAACAAAGGAACAGCAGAATTGCAAAAATAGAAAACATGTGTAATTTTCACTTCTATAGACCCTACCTAAGCTATGTCTCACTGGTGATGTCTTGGTTGGTGGTTTTCCATTAAGGAGATGCAGCAGAATCACTGTTCACTGGACATATAATGATATTAATAAATAATGTCTTTGTAATATATGTAAATTCTGTTATTCAAATAACAGGTAACGATGTTTCCCATGGTAAGTTGCTCTCACAATGAAATCACTCATCTTGGTAGAGGACAGCCCAGTGGTAACTTGTCTAGCATGTTCATGGCCCAGAGTTCGACCCTTAGCACACACACACACAAACACAAACACACACACACACACACACACACACACACACACACACACACACAACAATCATCCACAGAAGCATATAAGCATTCTAAATATTCTTCCATCACACGTGAATATGATCGCTAACAACTGACAGTGAGACCTCATTTGCCTATCACCCATCACATTATTAAAATGGATCAAAATTGCAATTTTGACTAGTAAACGAATAATCACTGCTGCTTATCTCAAAATATTTATACTTAACCTTGAAATTAAATGTGCGCTGTTAACACAAATTTGAAAAAGGCTGAGTCCATGCCTTCACTCTAAAAATCCACACCTGTGTGAATTCATTTTTAAGTTATCTCCAAAGTAGAGAGTAGTTGAGGGAGACATCCCACAACTAAGCCACCATACACATATCTACACATGCACACACACATGCACACACACATACACACACACAGACACACACACACACACACACACAAAGAGAGAGAGAGTGAGAGACAGAGACAGAGACACAGAGACAGAGAGACAGAGAGACAGAGAATCATAGAGAGAAAGAGACAGAGACAGAGACAGAGACAGAAAGAGACAGAGACACAGAGAGAGACAGAGAAAGCCAGACAGAGACAGAGAGACAGAAAGACAGAGACACAGAGAGACAGAGAGAGAAGAGGAGCAGGGGGACACATACATCCTGTCAAAAGAAAGTTAAAAATTTTTTTAAAAGTACCACCCAATATTTTCCCTAATCATGGTAATTAAATATCACAGGAAAAAAATATACTTCCTAACTTCTTCCCCATGATTTCTTACAGTGTTAATAACATTGGGCTCCCTCTTTGCTACTACCGTCCTTTCCTGAGAAAGACGGGAAACACGGAGCCTCTGCCCTAGTTACACTCAAAGTGGGAGACTCCAACTTGCCAGACACAAAAGTAGCACACTCAGACTGTGGTGGGTAAAAGAGGCATTAGCTAGTTGTCTGGAAGTGTCATCCGAAACACAGCCCTCACCCTAGCCCAGTGCTTCTTAACCTTCCTAATGCCACAGCCCTTTAATATACCTCTTCGTATTGTGGTGACCCCCAGTCTTAAGATTATTTTCATGGCTACTTCAAAACTTAATTATGCGACTGTAATGAATCTTAATGTAAATACTTTTGGAGACTGAGATTTGCCAAGGGCATCACAACCCACAGGTTGAGAACCACCGCCCTAGTAGGCTGGGAGAAAGGTTCCAGCCTTAGAAGTCATCTTGAGATGGGCACCAGAATATTAGGCACAATGTCAAAACCAGGACATCTCCTGGAAAAAGGGTCCTGCTACACTCTGCATCCTGAGAGCCAGCAACAAACAAGGTAAACAGTTCTGGTCCCAAAGATACTTATGAAAGTAACAAGCAAAGAATACACTTTGTTTCTCAACTTTCCAGAGCCAAAAACCCTTCTATAGCAAGGTACTCTCTTGTGTTCCTTCCTCTGTTGGCAGGTTAATGAACCTAAGCTTGATGTTCTCGTAACTTCAGCAAAGCACTTCCCTTCAAGCACCTTCCTCTGGAAAGGTCTGTGATGGGCAGATCAAAAAGGATCACTTGAACATTGCTTGCACTGTTGTGGGAAAAAATTGCTGGAATTTTGCCTGGTGTCAGTTGCAGTTTCAACAACTATATTATCTTGGCATGCCGTAGGTTTTAGAAATGCTTCCAACTGGGTAACTGTGAGTATAGAAAGATGCCAATTAAATAATGTCTTCTGTACCCAAATAGGTACAATAGGTACAGGATGGCCATGATCTCCTTAGGAAACAAATACATACAGAAATTCTAAGTTATAATCTTTTCAGATATATTCCATTCTAAATTTTAAGTAATAATAGTTATTTAGCCTATTGCTTCCATTTTTCCATTTATACAAGGGAAATCAAGTCCCCTAAATCATACTGGAGCTTGTCTGTATATAAGCTCACTTCTTAGTCATCGGCCATCTCCGTAAAGTGCAGGATGAAACTGAATCATTCCTCGCTTTCGCCTCCCACCTTTGTGCAGCATTTGCTTTGTTTCAGCAGGTCTTCTGGGGGAAACATGTAGACTCCCTTAGTTTCAGTGATCCACAGATTAGACCTACAATTCTAGCTCAGGAAAAGACTCTGCATATGTTAGAAAAAATAAATGGGGAGGGTTTCACCATTTGCTACATGGTAGTGTTTTGAAAAGCACCATCATTTTTCTATTGATTAATATATAAAAGAATCATTTGGAATCACTTAATTAAACACGTTATCAAGTAAAAAATGTTTAGCATCTTTGTGAACATTTTCACTAAATGTCCTAATTTTAGTATCACTCAAATTTTGTTAAGATTGTTGACTAGTTTCTTGAATTTTTTTTAATTATAGTAAAATTTGCATTACATTTCCATGCAGGAATCAAAAAGAGATGATATTCAAACCTGACTCGGATTCCCACTTTTAAAATTCTATCGAGTGCAACAGCATTAATTTGCCTTAGGTAGAGCAAGACCATCTATGAGGTTGCTTCCGCAAGTATCTTCCTCACAGAGGAAACATGTTTTATTACTTGGGAGGCTTTTTTTAGCCTGAACAACCTTTCGATCAGACTCAATTGCAGACAGTAAATGTCATTAGTTAGTGTAAGTCTTTCAGTGGGGTTTTCTATGTTTTTTTTCCGAATAAGCATTTTAAAATCAAGTCTTTCCTAAAATCCATCCACTCTGTGCACAAGGAATAGAGACTGCTGATTTTTGAGACGATAAACATCTCAGGGAAGATGGATGGTCATCAAACCAAGCCTTTTTGGGTTATATTCCTCAGTTAACTTGATTCAGAACTGTGGACAGCTCCCTCCCCTGCGTGCACAGGAAGACAATTTCGGGGAGTTTCTAGATGCTACTGGAAGTAAGGTTTTTTATTGTTATGTTTGCTTGCAGTTTACCGGGAGCCTATGCATACACTCAATAATACACATATATTCCTTTCGTTGTTATTGTTTTGTTGATATTGCTGCTGCTGCTGCTGTTTTTGCTTCCCCTAGTTGGACGAATAAACAAACAAGTGAATATCACCTTGAGTTACTAGTTTGAGATTTTTTTAGAAGGAAGCTCTGCCTGTGTTCAGGAGCGTGTCGCACTAATAAGAGGATCTACTTCACGACCTTCATTTGTCAGTCTCTAAACATGCTTATTAACCAAATGAATACTCGGGCCACAAATAAGATCAGGAAACTCATATTAATTGTCTCCTGCTGACAGCTCTGCCGCCCTCCCTCCCATGCTGGGAAACTGGAAAGGCATTTCTGAAATGGATTTGTAGTCAAGGTCAAGAGCGGGTGTCGCTCTGTTTCAGGAAGGGGGCTCTGGAAACGAACCCCCCTGCCTCTGTTTCGGAAACTCGAGGCTTCCAGCCACGCTCTTGCCCAGTGGGGCAGCGCCCGCTCCGCTGAAACCTCAAGTCAGAGACTACCCAAGCGCAAGCAAGTGCCTCGGAAGCTCTGCCTGCCAGCCACTGATCTGGAGAAATTCAGTAGTGACAAGGGTGCCTATAAGCATAAGAACAACAGATTAACACTCCCAGGGGCGAGAGTGGCAGGAACAGCAAGGACCTGTGAGTCACTGTCTCCAGTTTCCACATCTCCGGGATCCCAGAAGCATCTTTTTTCTTTCCTTTGGGGAGATACGCTTAGCAAGGATACCTGCCTCGTCCTAACACTCCCATCACCGAAGTAAAAGTTTCTCTAGTGCAACTTAGCAACCTCCTGTCCACGGGTCACAGTGGCCTTCTTCCCTCCTCGTCTGTCCCCAAAGTTCACCAGGCAAGGGAGGAATGCCTCGCTGGCACTCTAGAGAGAAGAAACTCCCTAACCTAAACCTTTCGTCGGTGGAAACTAGTTGGAAGAGTGGAGTGTGGCCAGTGTAAGTAGAAGCCTCCAACATCGCCGCCCCGCCTGCCCCACACCCCATTGTGAGTCCCCCGGGCGCCCCTTCCCAGAGGCGGGATAGAGATGCGGGAGGGCGCGTCAGGGGGAGCAGGGTGGGGCGGCTCCAGGGATCCCTCACCTGAAGTCACTGTACGGATGGATAATCCAGAAGCCTGCAGTTTTAACCCTTTCCTGCTCCTTCTCCACCGCCTTCTGGCTCCCGAACATGCGGAGGGAGAATTTGTTGACCCCAGGCTGCAGCATGGAGGTGAACTGCCTCTGCATGAAACCGTACTGTCGCCGGGGCCCCTCGGCATCCTCGAAGCTGCCCGCCGGCTCCTCTCCTCCGCCGCCGTCCACCTTGAAGCACACGGAGTTGCCGTGTTCCTTCCCGGCCGCGCCGCCCCCCGGCGGGGTCCCCAGGCGCTTGTCGGCCGCCGCCGGCCCCGTCGCGGGCGCCTTGGAGGGGAAGACGCTGTTGCCATCGTCGCGGCTGTTGGAAGCGGAGTTGGGTTTGCCGCCGCCTTCCATGCCCGAAGGACGCGACCGGCGACGGCGAGGGCTCCAGACTCGCCGGGGGCTCGAGGCCAAGGGGCAGGGGCCGGAGCCGGCTGCCCGCGAGCCTGGCTGCCCGTCGCGGCGGCGGCGGCGGCGGCTGCTGCTTCCCGCCCGCTCGCCCGCCGCGCCGCTGCTCCGCTGCGCGCCTGGCTCCTGCCGCCGCCGCTGCCCTCAGTGGCTGCGCTGCTGGCTCCATTCGCGCTCCTTTGGCTCCGCCGCGCCTGGTGCTGGAGGCAGAGGCTGCGGGCGCGGGGCGAGGCTCCGCGGCTCGGCACCCTCGCGCCAGCGCCGCCCCTCGGCTGCCCCCTGCCGGCTGTAGACCGCCGCTACCTGCGCGCGCCCGGACGCTCTCCGGTGCCACTTCTGCCCAGCGTGACATTGAACTCCGGAGCCCGCCCAGGACGCTTATTTGTACGTCTGGAGGGAGGCTTGCTGGGTGTGGGTTTGCAAAAATGGGAGGGGAGAAAAGAAAGAGGGGGGAGAAAAAGGGAGGAGGGAAACGACAGAGGAGGGAATCAAAGAAGAGAGAGAGAGGGAAGGAGGGAGGGAGGAGGGAGGGGAGGGGAGGGAAAGGGAGGGAGGGAGAGAGAGAGAGAGAGAGAGAGAGAGAGAGAGAGAGAGAGAGAGAGAGAGAGAGAGAGAGAGAGAGAACACTGAACTAGCAAATTGTCATAATTCAGAACAAAACTCCGCCTAAAACACCCCAGACACTGAACGCCTGTTGGAATGATGTTACAAATAGAAAAAAGGGGTCAGGTTAATTTTTCACACTATAAATCCGCTCATAAAGCTAAATGGACATTAAATCAAGGAGACACCTGAAAAAGACATTTTGTGGAAAAGAGGGAGAGATGGAAGGTGGTGTGTGTGTGTGTTGTGGGGGCAGGGGGCACAACTACCAAATAGATCTTTGTAGCCCTGGATAATCAGCTGCCTGGGGCTTTTCAGATTAAGGATCTGTACCTAGGGACAACCAACTGACCTCCTTCTACTTATCCTGTTTATTCTCACTCAGCTCCTTAAGTAGGAATGGGAAGGCTACTAACATCAACACATGTGAGCAAATCTATTGGCCAGCACTGCGGGAAAGAAAAAGAAAAATGTGTAAGAGATAAGTGGACTAAGATGACCTTTCGTTTAAGATAAGTTATACAATCAATAACCACACAGAGAGATAAATATGCCGCTCTGTGTTCAGCAACACCAAGCTCAGAGGTCGAGATAGCTTGGAATCCAGTCAGAATGCCACGAAGTATTCTCTGGTGAAGTTTGCCACCACGTGCCTGCAAATGATGCTGAGGACAGCATTCTCAGATTTCTCTTATTCCCCTGGTGTCTCCCCAACCCACTGGATTAGCTAATAGAAGCAAAACGTGCTGCCAAAGTTACCATTCACTCAGCAGGGCTTCTTGGAAGTCTGGAGAGTTTCAAGACTATAAGCAGCCCAGAACAGCTGTTCGAGATGATTCCAGTAAGCATTGCTTCCATGCCTACAGCCTCTCCAAAGCCAAACTCACCCTTCCAAGACATAGATTCTCTGGTTTACTATTTGCTAAGGTCGCATGGGGGAGGGGGAGCAGAGACTTATCAGGGAGAGATTCTTTGTCAGGGTGGCAATCTGTGGTACAAGGGGAAAAAAAAAGGTGAGGCCAATCGGTTTTGTTCAGGAAATCCTGAAATCTGGGATGAAGCCAAGTAACAAGAGAAGCAAGAACAAGAAAGTTCATGAGTTTTCACAGAAGCTGAGGAAGGGAGGAAGGAATAGAGAACAGTAGGTCATCACATAGGGTCTGCTTTCAGCCAATCAAAGCACAAAATAAGTATACATGGTTAAAGGTTTGTGATCATCCATAGGGGAACAGCATTACAGCATTCTGATCTAGCAGCATAGGTAACTTGGAAACCACAAGGTCAGAGGACAATATTAGATGGCAGAAGCGGAGAAAACCACAAGGATAAACAAAAGCAAAAGCCATCAAACGATCCAGTATGCAGTCCCACTTTTATCATTAAACTGAAAACATTTCTCTACTTTTACCCATTCTGTATGCTTCCCCAATCCCTCTATTTTCAGTGTGACAATGTATATTTTAACATAAATTTTAAGTTTTATAATAATGTAAAAATATACCAACTAAGCTATAATTAAGTCTTAATACGTTTCTTATTCATTTATTCATTTAGCAAACTCTTGTCTTTCTTCTATTTCAATTTGTTTATAACTTTTCCTGAGTTTCATTGTTTATGCTAAAAATGACAGAATAGCTGATAAAAACAAGATCTTATAATTTAACTGGAGGGACAGCTAAAAAGAAACAGAAGCCATTTGTTGCTTCAAATACAGCTTTTAGAATGTACTTCATACATTATAATTATTAAAGCATAATTTTGAAACTGATGACACATGTGTTCAATCAGTCTATTCAAAGCTATCACCAATTTACAGACCAAATCAATCTACTGGTTTCACACTTGTGGTGCTGATCTACAGCAGTTTAGAATGTGGGCCTCTGCGAAAAGCCTCCTTGGGGAGATGGTAGAACTTGAAGGATCAGGGTTGAACACGCACAGTATAGAATGAGAATATTGAGAGAAGAGGGAACAAAGTGAGACATAAAGATGTGGGACCTTAGGGATCTCTTGATATGTTTCTAACGCAAACATTTTTGAGCCGAAGTCCATTGAACTAGGAGTGATTCTTAAAGCCGCCTTAGTGAGTGGATTACAATTAGGTTGACTCTGTCATACATTCTCCGTGAGGCATATTATACTTCAGAGAAACTTGATATCTGAGAACCTATCAGAGGTTATCAATGATGAGTTCACTTCAGGAGAGTCTGCCATTGGTGGTGATGCCTGGTGTTCTGTGTATACTAGCACTGTAAGGCTTTGGAAGCCTCCTCTGTCTCCTTTAACACTCTGCTTAAGATCAAATTACAGACAGCAGCAGAAGATTAATATGAATCTAAAATAAAATCTCCATGAAGCCGACTCAAGCGCATGTGAAATGAGACGAAGAAGAGAGGGGTGATTTGAAATCTGATGACTGATTGGAAAATTCTGAGGAAACTTCGGGGTTCATGGGCTCGTTAGTAGGATGCAGGCAAATGCTAAAACACACGGCTCATCTAAGGACATGTCAGACGAACTCGGGTGAAGAAAGGAGCAACCAATCCATGTCTTAGACAAATTGGATTGTCTGGCTGGACAGCAACTGCCAACATCACGCTCAATGCAAACCACGAGAGAATAACAGAACAAGACACCCACTGCCAGCACGTCTGCTGTATATGCTAGGATAAGTTGATTCTCTCGTCTCCCTGAAAACTCAAAAGAATCAACTGAACAGCCATAACAAATAGCATAAATCTGAAAGTTCCTATAAATTGTACATGATAAAAAAATGTCAGTGCTTCCCCTGAGCATCACTAACAATAATGATTCCTTCCATAACTACAAGTATAGGTCAAAACAGTTTACTAATAAACAAGAGCGACATGAGGTACACAATTCAAAAAGATCAAACTTTCCAAAACACAGTAACTGTAGTTAAATAAATGAAAATATATTTAAAATACTCAATATTATATATATGATGGTCTTCCCAAATTTGTCAAATTGGATTGTGATTCCCCCCCAACCCCCCTTGAAAGTCAAACATGCCAAAATATTTTTAAGGTTTACTTAGAAAGGTTCTTATGAAATAATCATGTTTTACAGATGTAGAGACATGGATCCATGGGTAAAGTGTTTGCTGTGCAAATAGGAAGGCGTGAGGATGTTGAGCGTGGTGGTACACAGCTTTAATTCCAACACTCAAGAGGCAGAAGTACATAGATCACTGCATGTTACAGGCCAGCCTAGTCTCCAGTACAGCCAGGTTACACAGAGAAACCTGTCTGAAAAAAAAAAAAAGAGAGAGAGAGAGAGAGAGAGAGAGAGAGAGAGAGAGAGAGAGAGAGAGAGACAGAGACAGAGACAGAGACAGAGACAGACAGACAGACAGAGGGGCCTGGGAGTGATAGAAGACATTCAGTGTTGACCTCTGATGTGTTGCAGATAGGATACTACCCATAAGATAATAATAGTTCAAAGACTGACAAGTGTTAGTTCTCAGAAAGAGGCTGCTAAGGAAGGTAATGAAATAGAATGGAATCAGAAACTGGCCCTATCTTGTATTGATTACAACTCAAAGGTGTGAGTTCAAGCCAAAGAACCAAGGATACATTGTGCGATAAATGGTGCTGGAAGAATGATTGAGCAACAACAACAAGTTGTTTCTTAAGTAGCGTTATATGGTATATGAAGTAAATGCTGAAGCTAAAATAGGTAGGAATAGGGAATACTGATCTCTACCACCAAACTTCTGCTTCAACTCAGCACAATCTCACTTTAAATATGAAATAATAGGAACCGCTAGAATATGTCATAAAAATAACTACACCTTTGCATATGAATTTACATAAACATGGATTTTATGCAAAGAAAAATTCTTATGAGTGTGATGAATAGTATCATTTCTATATTAATGTCTTATACAAAGTTAAAAGAATTTTATATGCATAAGAGACTATACATAATATATATATAATGTTATATATATGTATATATGTATATATATAACATTTTCTTTACTCATAAATATTTGAAGTTTTTTGGCCATTTGTGCTTTTACAAATAACTTTACAATATGTATTATTTTATGCCTCTGTGTACATGTTAACATAGATCTGGATTAAAAATATTGAAAGTAAAGATTCAGGGTAATGTGTATGTTTACATTTGATTGTAACTATCAACACTGTCTAAGGCATGTGCCTGCCTATATTCCTACTCAGGTAGCATGAAGCTGTCTGTTATGAATACCTGGACAAACATATCATATTAAAATATTTACAATTTTAGAGAAGCAAGAAAGCAAACATAAGCTCACTGTGGATTTAATTAGATCGTCTCAATTTTTAATAAGGATAAACAAGTTTCTCAGGTCTATTGGAGTCCTTGGTTACTCTTTACCATCTGATCAAATACAATTCATGTATATATTTTACCTTAAGTATATATTTACATTAAAAATATACTCCATGCATCTGGCTTAGTCACACACGCCTTTAATCCCAGCATTGGGAAGGTACAGCCAGATAGATCTCTGTGAATTCAAGGACAGCCGGAGGCAGGCTAGGAAAGGCTACATAATGAAACTTTGTCTGAGGAAAAACAAATGCTCCATAACATAAAAACAATTTTAGAACCACAAAGTCCTTCCAAGTATGAAGAGAAGGGATGGGTGAAAAATTAATAAATTCGGGTAGATGTCTAAAACATATTTAAACATTCATCTATTATCATTTCTTTAATTTTTAAGATTATAATAGTCTTTTATAATTTAGTTTTTGAGGATTTTATACACGAATCGTGGTTTTACATCATTTCTCCCTCTCCTCATTCTAAATTCGCCCATGTAGCCTGATCTCCTCAAATGCATGACCTCCTTTTCTTTATTGTCATATAAACTTATAAATGAACTTGATGAGTGGATTTGATGTTTCCTATGTTTATGTGTTCAGAGCCGAGCAATTTAGGATTAGAAAACATGTCTGACAAATCACCCATGACGAAGCCTGATTCTTCTTTCCCAGTGCCATTAATAACTTGTAGCTTTTCATCAAGGGATGGGACCAGGTGAGACTTCCCCCATCCACGTTTGTATGTTATTTGGAATCTTCTCTTGTTTAGGCAACCATATTGTTAGAATTCATGGGTGCACCGTCTCTAATGAAGAACTATCTCAGGGCAGGTATCCCAATGGCCTGCCTTTTACAATCTTTCTAACCCCTCTTCTGTAATATTCCCTCATCTTTGGGGTTTAGACTTGTATTGTAGATGTATCAGTTGGTGCTGTATAGTCCCCTGCTAACTGATCTATGCAGTTGTTTCTTTCTGTAATAGTCTCCATTTGCCCCAAAATAAGATTCTTTGATGACTAGTGATAGCTATGTGTATCTGTGGACATAAGCTCAAGCATTTAGAATGATCTTTTAAATGATATTGGCTTTGAAAATTAACTGTGATAAAATTATGCTTAAACTTCTATGATGATTTGAAAAAACTATCTATGGTGTCTTAGTTAGGTTTTTACTATTGTGAACAGATACAATGACCAAAGCAACTCTTATAAGACCGTTTAATTGGGACTGGTTTATAGGCTAAGAGGTCCATTATCACCAAGGTGACAGGAGCATAGCAGCATTCACCCTTCCTAGTAGTGCCACTCCTTGGGCCAAGCATAGTCAAACCACCACACGTTTAACTTTATTTTTTTTTCAAAGCTTATGACTGGTAGTAATTTCTATATAAGGCTAAGTTTTATACAGTTGTCTCCAACCACTGACTGCAGTATGGAATAAAGACATGGAGGGCGATTTCCTTTGTTGTTTTCTGTGAGGCACTTTTCATTGTTCTATCTTCCATTACACTGGGCTTTTTGAGAGCTTTGTGTCTTTTACTATAACTGCTTATATTGCATATTCTATATCTCTCAGAACTTAAATAAAATGTATATGTTCTACCACACCCTCCCCCCAAAAAACCTGGACTATGAACTCTTCCTGTCATTGAACAGAATTTGACAGTTTGTAATGGATCAGAACATTTTCATTTCTCTAAAAGTTTTAATATGTGTGTGTGTTTACTCTCTTTCTCCTAAAGGAAACAACAAAACTGTCTTCTATGTCTTCCCTATGCTTCTCTATTTAAAAGCATATCCCTTCTTTGTCACACAAAAGTTTTCTTCTAAAATTAATTAGCATTTGCAATCTGTATTCCAACAGGTTCCTGAATTTTTTGGTGTGTAGACAGAAGTCTTTACTGTTTTCCCATAACATATTACTTCTTTAAATTTTAAAGGAATTATTTCTGAATCTGAGGTTAACCCTCTTGAGCCATTCCTACATGACTGCTAACTTAATTAACTTTGTGTTATTTTCCTAAATTCTACATTCTTTATATTACCATTAAGCATGTCTAGTAGCACTGTGATTTATCTTCTCCTGAATAATTTTATTTGGTTAATACATTACTTAGATTCACTTATAGAGAAGTTTCTAGCCTTCAGGATGAGTTTTTCATAAAGCACAATTTAGTCTATCTTTTATTTTACTCTTGTAACTATCCATCTTGCAGAATTATTCTATTAACTTATACAGCAGAGACTCAATAAATACCAACTTTATACTGCACAATCTCTCCAGAACTGAAGAGAAAAAGAGAAAATAACCCTTAGGACTGCAACATTCTATTCTTTTGCATTTTTTAAACCTGTGTGTCTTTATATTACTTGTATACAAAAAGTGTTTTGTTTTTCTTACAGATGCTTAAATAGTGATTTTTAAATCTTTGTTTAATAATAAACATGGAACAATTAATATATCTGACAGTGGATGTCCTTGAGATGATTCTGGTAGCTTAAAATTGAGTTCTGTTCTGACTATGTGCTCAATTAGATAAAGAAGAAGGCAGGAAGACCTACTTATATTAAGAAAATCAAACAACATATAAGAAGTTGAGTGTCTGTGTGACTTTTAAATACACATGCACACACACATACACACACACACACACACACTCATTATTTAATCATCTCCACTATTTTAATGATATAGTTGTCAAATATGAGAATTAAAGTCTCCATAATCGAATGCCATTTAATTTAAAATTTAATAGCACAGATGCTAATATCAAGATGGAAATGATTCCTCTTATTTCTCTCCAACCTCAAACTGAATATCCTCCAGAAGAACACCACCAGACTCCCAGAACTCAGCAGGTTGTTCACAGGTCCAGGACAAGGCCAGAGAGATGAGGAAAGTCTCTCGTGTCTTCCTCTGTCTGTTCCCACTTCCTGCTCTTCTTTATTTTCTCCCTATTTTATTATGAATAATGTATATTCATGAGTAGATGCATTTTTAACCCTTTCCTGATTCAACATGAAGCCTCAGCAAAGCGGAGTGCTTCTTATCAAGTTCACCCAAAAGCTAACAGAATAAAGCTTGGTATCAAACACAGATCTGTCTGTATTTTATTTTTAAATAAGTGAATCCAACTTCTACAGGAATCCCATGTACAGTACAGAGGCTATCTCCACACTCTCACTGTAAGAGCGATTCTCACAACACATTTGCATCATCGACTTGCACCTTAGCCTAGAGTGCAATATTAAATTAGCTCTGTAATTTGTATACATAACACAAACTTACTCAGGAGAGTACCAAACCCATTCTATATTTCACAGAAAACTTGCTTCCAACTAATCATAAACGTTCGAAGCACCTACTGCTTCTAACTAACCATCTAGGATAGAGAAACCACTACTATTCATTTTTACAAAATTTTTATTTTTATGTGACAGAGAGCCATACTGACTACAATCTGTCAGAATATAGAAAGTCCCTATGCTCCTAGATGAATGGCCATGCTTTCATTTTAGTAGGGATTTGTAAACCTTACCTTCATCCAACTCATTTCTTGCCACTGAAAATTACTAAATGTCTAATTGCCAGATCGATTAAGACATAAGATGGAAAAGAGTTATTAGCCAACACTGAACTCTTCCGTTTTAATTTCCTTTCTAAAAACTCTGTTCCTTTTGACCTTTTGCTCAGCAGGCCAAACCTCATGACTTATTGACTCAGAGAGAGGGGGCGGGTACTGTCACCGCTAACAACAAAGAGCCTATTGATCAGGTTTGTATCTGGGAGCTACATCTTTGGTGAGAAGTTTCAAAAAAAAAAGTCTGGAAAAGAAATTGGAAATAACTTTAAATGAGAAAATACCATAATACTTTTGGCTATCGACCAAGTAGAATGCTTAAACTGGGTTAAATAGTTTAAGTTTGAGAATTCTGTCTCTGCCACGAGCAATTGCCTGAAATACATCTCAGTTTCATTCATATATTTGCTTCATTTTCTCTGGTTTCACCTGAAGTCTACTCAGTGACTCACCTTTTTTTCTTGAAAGGCAAGGTGTTTGACTGGAGCCATGGAGGTCATTCACCTGAGAAATGAGTTCTCTGTCTAGAATGTAAATCTTTCACACAGTCAACCAACTCTGGTAAAGAAAAAATTAATATGCCCTCTATGGAACCAGTTTTTCACTAACACTTTATACTGTGTCTAGTTATTCCCAGTTTCTCTGCATTCTGAGCCTTTATTTCTCCTTCCTGCATTACCTCATTATAGCATAAACTCAAAGTCTAAAGCCAGGAGCAGAGCAAAGCTGGGGCATCCCCCTAATCCCAATCCTATCAGGAGATGATTGCCCCAGAAAGCAGAAGCTACAGCCTGGTGGTGTCCCCTAAACCCTATTACCTTTCTAATCACATGGCCTACCTGTCTCTCCCTCACACTCTCCTCCAGCCTGACACATCTGCTTGCTCTTCTGAAAACCTAACACTGGTACTTGCACGGGAGGACATGGTCCCTAGTATTCTTTCTCCCTGAAAACCCAGAAGTTTGCTTTAGGGACTCTTCTCAGTAATGCCTTCTCCGAGCATTCTCATGAAAAATTATCCCTCATCCCACCTTGAATTTTTTCTATTATACACTACCTCATTTGACAAGCTCCATGATTTATGTCTTTTTATTTTACTTTTCTTGGATATTTTATGTATTTATATTTCACATATTATCTCCTTTCCCCCCTCTCCCATATCCTTCCTCCCCCCTCTGCCTGCTTCTATGAGGATGCTCCCACTCCCACCCACCCACTCCAACCTCAATGCCCTGGCATTCCCCTACATCGGGAAAACAAGCCTTCACAGGATCATGGGCTTTTCCTCCTATTGATGCTGGACAATGCCGTCCTCTGCTACATATGTGGCTGGAGCCATGGGTCCCTCCATTTGTATTCATTGGTTAGTGGTTCAGTCCCTGGGAGCTCTGGTGGGTTCTGGTTGGTTGATATTGTTGTTCTTCCTATGGGGTTACAAATCCCTTCAGTTCCATCAGTCTTTTCTCTAACTACTTCATTGGGGTCCCCTTGTTCAGTACAATGGTTAGCTGCAACCATCCTCATCTGTATCACTAGGGCTCTGGCAGAGCCTCTCAGGAGACACTATTTTGCCCTCTAAAATACTGGGTCCTGGGACTTTGACACTAGCATATTGTCATCTAGAGCTCTTTTTTTTTCATTTCAAAGAATTGTATTGAAATGTAAAGAAGAAAGACATTTTTGTTTCTCCTCCAAGGTAAAAACTTATAACAAACGACAACAATACTTCTCACTTAGTTTTTTAAATTGTTGCTTTGAATGCAGTAACTAACTAAAGGTTTGAGGCTATGCTGAACCAGTAGAAGATTTTGGATTATTTCTATTTTATTTTCATTTTAAATTTTCTATACACTTCATTATATATTCAAAAGAATTTTATTTCTTGTCATTGCATAAGTGAAGAAAAAAATATTGAACCATAATTACAATTGAAAAGCAGCCAGATACCTTCAGAAAAAAAGAAAAACATAAACCTAAATTTAAGTTTTAAAACAATTTTCTTTACATTTTTAGAAGAGGTAGTATGTTATTACAGAAACCCTGATTAAATTTTTGGTAAGGAAAATACATTTATATACTTTTATTAGAATGTGAATTTTCAGAAGAAATTCTCCTTAGATTACTGTGGTACTTGCTAAATTTTAATGGAACTAAAAAGTAATCATACTTAGATCCTTGAGTGAGAAAATAGCGATTGGAATAGACTTTGTTTTTTAGTATCTTTGGAAGTGGCTAAGGGCAGAAATTAAGCCACTGATCCAGAGCCATTACTTTACTAAACAGCTCAGGAAGAAGAGAGTCATGGAAGGAAGGGAGCCTGGCCATCCCTAGAGTTGCCAATGAGTCAGAAACAAATCCACAGATTATCAGAACCTGAAGGAGCTCCAACAAGCTAGGGTCCCGGCTCAAGGGCTTAGTTGAAATAATTAAGACTATGGCTCACGAATGAACTAAAACTCCTAATTGGTAATAAAGTATACTGACTGAAAAAAGCAGGAGATGAGCCTTCTGAGGTTTCATTGCACGAGAACAAAGGTTCCTCAAAAACCGTGTTATGCTAAAGCTATGAGGACCCTCAGGACCTCGGATGAAGGAGGATGGAGTGAGCTGTGAATGGAATGTGGTACCTGTCATCACTGCTTTGGTTTATGTACAGCACATACAGGTATGCATTCTTTGTGATACTTAACCACACCCCAAAGGAATTCTGTATTTACTGTACCTTCCCGATAGTCAATCTTAAATGATGCTGGGCTGCACTCATATATACACATGCTACATACATTGCGCTGGACAAAAAGACAACATAATGGCTCCTATTCTCCATAGGAGTGCCCACTGGAAAGACATTGTTCTCGAAGATGACTGGCACCATGTTTGTATATCTGATTCAGGCTTTATACCATTAATAAATCTATAAATTAACTTCTAAAATATTATTGTTAGGCCCCATAGAACCCTGACATTGGCCGTTCAGTGAATTCCAAATGTTCTTATTGTTGCAGTACACCCTTAGGGTCAGAGTTGGTCCAGAGTTTTCCAGGTTTTCAGATGATAGATGTACCTAGGAAAAACTGAGAACAGTTCAGTAGATCTATCATGGCCAGCCACGGCTAGTAGGGATTGAGAGCACATTATGAAGTGAGCTCGGTATTTACTGTAGTACTGAGGAAAACCTGCCGATGGCCAGAAAGAACTCCATCTCTTCCTGCAGCATTTCAGAGATGATGTATCTATCATCTTGTTGTCCAGAGCAGCGTGTTGCTTCCCCTGATGGAACGAATCCTTGGCATGGAAGGCCAGAGATGCCTAACCCTTTCAATCCTCCACTGGGAGTGGGAAGAAACAGACAAGGAAGTCTTCACTAGCAGCTTCTGAGCACTCTGATCATTAGCCAGAATCTGTGCTGGAACCCAAGTGATGCCAAAGTTATAAAAGTGCCAAACACCAGTTGGCAGAGATGTCATAATGACATGCACAGCCTTAGTTCCAAATCTGTTCCAGAGCACGAGTCAACCAGAGAAGTTGTCCCTGCGGACCCATCCAACGTTAGCTAAACAGTACGAGCACAGTAAGTCATAAGGCATGCAGCAGAGTGAAAATAGCAGTAAGTTCTAGGCTACAAAATCTGGATGTAACGTTGTATCCTAAACATAAGTGTAGCACACTGAAAAAAATGTTTGAGCCATAGTATTTACATATTGAATTGGGCAAATGCTTCAAAACAAATGATGCAAAGTTCCATTTATTTTTTTTAAAAAATTCATTCAGTAGTTATAAAAGTAAATATGCATTTTAAATTTTTTGCAAAAATATTGTATGTGTTAAAATTTGTGGATTGGCAAGGAATACACAGGAAATCAAACAATTTTAATTTTATGGGGCCTCTCCCCTCAGTTTAAAGTGCTAGTGTTTACCCTGTGAGCTCGTGGTTGATGAGAAAGAAACCTCTTCCACCACAACAGGAATGCCACCGTGGCTTCCGGTCCTACACAAGCTATACTGGTAGGAGGAACCAAGTGTAACCTGGGAAGTCTTTCCCATAAAACTACATTTACAGGGTTGCATTCCTTGTCTAGTCAAGAGAGTGCATGTCATTGTTAAAATGCAAATAGCTTGAGCTTCCTGGTCTCCTAATTTCACTGCTTCTTGGGGTGCAGCAGAAGGATGTGTCTCAGAGAGAGGCAGGAGACTATGGAAAGCTTAGCCAGGTGTGCTGATGAGCTCTTAGGTGGCATTCCAGTTGTGTTCTCCCAGCTGGAGTAAATCATAGCCTCCCGCACGCAGCCCGCAACAAGTAGCCTAGTTAATGTCCTTCTTAACGTCACTAAAACTATGTAATTTGTTTCAATCTGTGTCACATTTACCACACACCTCCCCATGTTCTGAAATAATCGTTATACAGGAGCACGGAGAGTCTTCACGTGCATTGTAAACTGAAAACATTAATAATCTTAACACAGAGTAACGTTATTTGTGTCAATGATTTGTTGTAAAGGAGCTGAAGACCATATCATGCTACGAATGAGAGCCTTAAATCAAATGTTTAATTCATTTAGTGTCTTTGACGTTGCTTTCAATTAAATGGATTTTCTGGATATCGAATAATCAAGTTTGCTTTTGGATGAAGTGACCTCCTGTCTTTCCGATTGCCATATCACCCCAATTCTCTTACAAAATGTTACTTACTTTCTTTTTCGATGAGACTAAACGTGTGTCAAGCATTCATCGCATGCTTTTAATTAGATTCAGCACAGAAGCAGGAACAGCTGAGTCAGACATATTATCTTGAGAATCTGATTTATACTTTCATGAAATCATAGTGTGCTAGATGAAGACTTGTGTCCTAACTCGACAGGAATTATAGGTATTTGTCTTTTCAAGTAGTAACATTCATCTAACAAAAAAGGGAAGGCAGGCTTCCAAGGGCTAGTGGCTGCCAGTCACCTGAAGTGCACTTGCGAGGGGTACTTTCTGCCCAGCATTTGCTGATGGGTTAGGAGCTGGTGTCCTGCCTAAATCAATGCAAATTTATCTGCTGGAAAGATCACTTTAAAACAATATTAATTTAAAAGCAAAAGGAATCAGAGGAGGTGTGGGGAAGCAGATAGAAAATCGGGAGGAAAAGAAGACTTGTTCCATCCAATCCCTCTTCTGTCTTTCAGTTCACTGTTTTACTTTGACATTAAAATAACAATTTTAGACAGTATCAGAATTAAAACTAGGAATGTATTAAGAAACTCCTCAAAATGCTATTTTCCTTAACTTTAGATAAAATAGAAAGCTGTGGAGAATACTGAAATACTTAAATAATAATAACAGCAATAATAATAATAATAATAATGTAGTTGTAGTGTAGTAAAAAGCATAGTAGTAGTAGTGGTAGTGTAGCAGTAGTGGTGTAGTAGTAGTAGTGTAGCAGTAGTAGTGTAGTAGTAGTAGTGTAGTAGTAGTGTAGTAGTAGTGTAGTAGTAGTAGTAATAGTAGTAGTAGTAAACCTTTCATCCATGTCTTTGGACATTGCTAATGATCATGTTCACGTTATGTCCCACTGAGTCCATATGAGGCCTCATATATTGCTTTTTAAACTGCTCTATCGGAAGGATGCTATGCATTTATTGGTAAACAGGATTGTACATGTTTGTCATGATAGAAGTCTCAGTTTTGTCTACACTTTTGTCTCTGCCCCATCTCCAACAAATCTATCACGAATAGGGATAGAGTACACATATGGAGGAGAAAAAAAACTACATCTTTATAATGCTTGTTTCTGTTATCTGAAATATCAGTTCCAAATTTTTAAGAAGTCAGGATGTTTATACATATGCATGTATAAAACAGCAATGAAAAGGAAGTCGTGAAGCTGAACAAGAACAAGGAGGTGTTTGTGGAAAGGCTTGGGAGGAAGAAAAAGAAGGAGAAACTATGTAATTATAGCATAACCTCAAAAATAACCCTTGAGAGACTTGAGGCCCCAGGGAGTGGGAAGGTTTGATGGGGTGGTAGTGGGGACATCTTCTTGGATACAGGGGTGGGGTGGAGGAGGAATGGGAGACAGCAGAGAGGGATATAGAGATAACAACTGGACGGTAAAAACCGGTCAAAGAATATGTATATATATATATATATATATATATATATATATATATATATATATGGAGAGAGAGAGAGAGAGAAGAGAGAGAACTAAAACAAAAAGTAAAATAAAAAATAAAATGTAGAATGTCAGGTTACAAGCAACCAGAGCTTCCAGGGACTAAGCCACTACCC
Organism: Rattus rattus; assembly: GCF_011064425.1. Lineage (NCBI taxonomy): Eukaryota > Metazoa > Chordata > Mammalia > Rodentia > Muridae > Rattus > Rattus rattus. The sequence goes on from NC_046156.1 coordinate 179,140,306, forward strand.
AAAGACTATACATGGACTGACCCTGGACTCTGACCTCATAGGTAGCAATGAATAGCCTAGTAAGAGCACCAGTGGAAGGGGAAGCCCTGGGTCCTGCTAAGACTGAACCCCCAGTGAACTAGACTGTTGGGGGAAGGGCGGTAATGGGGGGAGGATGGGGAGGGGAACACCCATAAATAAGGGGAGGGGGAGGAGTTAGGGGGATGTTGGCCCGGAAACCGGGAAAGGGAATAACATTCGAAATGTAAATAAGAAATACTCAAGTTAATAAAAAAAAAAAAAAGTCAGGTTACTTTATATTAAATCCGTCTGCTTTCGACACTAAACTGCCCCTACTTGCCAGGACTGTTTCGGTCTTTTACATCACATTTATTAGAAAACTGTTTTAGGTACTTTGAGGTTACTCTAGCAATCACGTGGGAAGTAGGCTATTTGAAGTCATAATTTTGTATTTAGAAAACTGCTTCCTCTGGAGAACTCTGTAGCTGCCAGGTTGTCTGATGCTTCTGGCATTTCTTAGAGAAATCGCACCTTTTAAAATTGGCAAGAATTCTCTATGTATTTAATATTTCAAACATGGAGTGGCTATAGGTTCCACAATCTGGAAAGATGGCAGATAAAGGAAACAATAGCAAGTCTTTTCAGGCGTCACGCGCCAGCAAGCATCAATTCTCTGCAGGACGGAGGATACATTGCATGCTTGTATGCACTCTGCATTTATTTGATTAATTAATTAAATAATTGCTAATTTTTTGAGATTAAGGTGTCGCTGGGCTGGCCTGCCTGGCTGGTTTGGAACTCACGTAGATACCCGTGGTTCCGCCTCCACCTGTCAAGCTCTGGGAACAAAGGCGTGCCGCTGCGCTTGACCTTAAGAACAAATATTTAAAAGCCTCTTTTGCAAGAAATGATTTGGTATGTGATAACTAGCTCTTAGCTAAACATAGAAACCCATTCATTAATTCAAGTCCATAGTACAGGCAGACTGGTATTCGAGAATTTTCATGTGCCTAAAGTCCAATAATCAAGGCATTGCTTTATAATTTAGGAAAATAAGGCTATGCCTACTATGCAAAAATGAGTAAGGATGGTGAGCTCCCGTAGGCACTGAGTCGTAACCCCCCTCACTGAGCACTTCAGTGGCGTTATCCCAGTCTCATAACCACTACAGTTTGAGATTTATCAGTTCTTCTTCATAGGGGAAAAAGAAGTGCTGTGAGCATGTCAGCTCTTCTGTTTTAGACAGGAGACAGGAATTTCGAATCCGTGGAATGACAGTAAACACATTAATGAGAAATGAATCTACAAATATTTGAGCACAAGCGATGGGGTGCAGATACCTCGGCGTCTCCTTTTATTCTTGTGGTGTCTGGCCTTTGTTTTTCACTTTCCTTTCCCCACGCTTTCTCTGAAGCCCGAAGTCTCTCTCTGTCACTGCTGCACACTAAGAACGCTGCTCTTTGTCTGCCCCTCCCACGACACATTCTTCCTTTCTCTCCTCCTTCCCCAAACACTCTAAAACAACTGCTCCCTTGTTTTGTGTGTACTTCTGCTAAGCCAAATTTAGTAGAATTTCATAAATGTCAACAAAGCATGGGAGAGCTGGCGACCTTAAGAGTTGGCTGTGTTCTGCATTTTGTACAATTAGTCTCTTGCAGTTTTACACATATAAGCCGTTCTCTCTTTGAGGTATTACATGAAGTGCCTAGTAACGAAGAGTCCATGAAAATCAGTGTCTGTTTGATTTTTATTTTTTCAGTTTACAGCTGAGCAATTTAATTATTTGTCTTGTAAAATCAGAGAGATGCTTCATATCTTATAGGACTGTAAGAAGTTTCACTGAGAATGTGTTTAAGGCACATAAATACTGCATAAGTCACAAATAGTTACTCGACAAACAAGGACACCATTTTAACAGTCTTGCCTACTTTCTCCTAAATGACTGTATACTTCTTAAACATTTTCATGATCCTAAGTTTTTAATACAGTTATATATAATGATTCTATAGTGATCAGAATAGGCCGGGGTCATACTCTTCAATTTTTATAGGTTGCTTAGTAAAGGTTTGTTTGTGCTATGGGTATCTAGGTAAATACAGTGTATATATCAAAGTGTTGAAATGTAAAAGTGACTTTCAAAGAAAATATTACATCTCAAATAGTTTCTTATGCAAAATAAAATAATATCCAGAAATATGCTCCAGGTTATGCCAGTGCTATCGTGGCTTGGTCATAGATTGTTGCTGCTTGGCTTTTTGTATTTTTCATATTTTTCTACTGTCCTCTGTTAAGACTGCTTTAGAAACACACACACATATGACATATGCACACACACACACACACACACACACACACACACACACACTTTATTTACACTCCTTTTTCTCTTATTTTAGGGTGTCAAAAATCCCAGGAAAGCATCTTCACAAATTGCTCTACATAGCCCAGTATACCTTAATATTTAATGAAAATCCAATGATTTTCCATATTCTTGGAAAACAAATGAAATCGTGTAGTTGTTCCTATCCCTCAGCACGTTGACGCTAGTCATGCTTAAATCTCTGTGAGGTTTCCACTAAAGATGCACGTTAGACACTGCACCAAATAGACAACACAATGCTTATGAATCTCTGAGGACAACACACACTCACTAAAATTATATGGATGAGACAGCACAGCGCGGGGGAGGGAACCAGCTTTATTTTCTTTATTTAAAATTAGACGAATAAGTCATTTTGTAGAATTTGAAATAATTCTCCATTTTTCTTACTTCTTTACTATTGAAGTGCAGTGGACAGATAAGCGCAATTCTTAGTTTGATAGGATTTCTTTCACAAACATTTTTGTGACAATTACTATTCGAGCTGTGGTCATAACAGTACACACACACACACACACACACACACACACACACACACACACACACACGCACTGATGTCATCATGGAGTTTAAATCTTTACATGTATTATGGATGGTACGTTAGGACAGTCAAATACATAACTACACAGCACATTTAAGTGGCTTAAGGGAAAAATTAATCTTGAAAGAGCTGTACTGAGGAGCCAGCAGTAAGGGGTGCAGTTGGGGATTAGAATCAAATATAAAGGATAACTCAGGAGACCATGGGCTTTTTGTGTCTCTTACAAATGAGGATGAAAAGAAAATCAAGAGACCTTTAACGTCACCTGAGGAGAGATTGTTCCTTGTCTGGAGAACAAGGCATCTGAAGCCTTCTCCTTCTTGAGGACTCCAGTGGATAAAGATCTTACACACCCCTCCTCTTCATCTCGTTTTAGCCATTTCAAGTTCAGATGTGCACCAGCGCATGCCGGATTTCAGTCTTGCTTCTCGGAGTCCATGGTTGCATGCAGCCAGCGAGAATTAACTGAAAAGACAAATCTGTCCAGGCGTGTTCCTGTCGGCTCCACATCCTTCTTCGTCAGATGCGTGAATATGGATTCTATGCTTCCTCCACAGTCTCTTCTAGTCATTCCCTGTACATAGTTAAACTCCGATAGCACACGCCTGCTACGGATCCTGGCTCAGCACACCCCACTTTAGGTGGCCGTGCCCTCCTCTTACATTGACTTCATGTGAAACACTTGCCACCTCCCTGATCCTTAGGAAATCCTTCTTCTTTTTAAAAAAAAAAAAAAAAACTTATCTCAGAATCTTCCCACTCAGTATCTCTTTGATGAACACTGTCTCCATTACATACCACTTAAAATTCAAAATCTTACCCCGCAACTTTCCTGATATCAAATATTAAACAAGGTGGTTTGACTCATTTCCATAGAATGGCTGCCATGGAATTGCGATTTATTTTGTTAACTTTGTCAAAGAATGTTCTAAGTGTTATATCCAAAATGATGAAGCATCATTAACATCCATCCTAGTAAATTTATCATATTTCGGCTCTACTTGTTAATGAAATGTCGAATTCCCTGGCAGTCATCTGGGGAGTTTAAGATACATTCTAATATGATTCAAGTACCAAATGCTTGTCCTACCAAAAAAATTACTGGAACTTTTTATTGCTATACACCTTGGCAACATTCTATATTGCTCCTAAATAGCTTTTCTTGGGATAGAATACAGTTTCCTTAATAAGAAGTGGCATTTCATAAATTTTCCTTAGGGTATGGGCAGGAGCTATTCTGCTTGGCTCAAAATGCAGGAGTAGTGAAAATCTAATGTGAAGTACAATGTGTTATACATAGTGCCTTTATAACATGGTTATAAATGCTCCTCTATAATGTCTGGTATAGACCTAACGCTTCAGTGCCATGGGTGTTTAAGCCCATTATCTACTAAAACAGCATCCCAACTCTGAAGTTCCTGAGATGTATTCCACATATCTATTTATGCATTTATTTTAACCAATCAATAAAGAAATAATTGATTATATACGATATATACATATAAAGTATGCATGTGTTTGTGTGTAGTGTGTAGTATGTAGTGTGTGTGTGTGTGTGTGTGTGTGTGCGTGTGTGTGCGTGTGTGTGAGTGAGAAGTGTTCACCAATGAGAAAGTACATCCTTTCTGATAGGAAGAAAGTAGATATATTTTCTGTTCCTTTCTACGTATGACTAAAATTCTTGTCGTTATATATAAAACAAATCTAAGAAGATAGAGAGAAGAGGGGGGAGGGTCTAAAAATAGACTAAGAACCAAGAATCAGAAACAAATAATTTCCCTGTTTCCTTTTTACACCTATAGACTCTTGATAGAACTAAGGAAGCTGAAAACTTTACATTGCTGAGTGCAGACTAATGCAACTTAACAAAAGCACTGTCTTTGTTACCAAAAACCTGACAAAAAAAGACAAGGCAGGAAAGTAAGCATCAAAACATTTATGCAGTAATCGCTTTAATCCAGGCCAACCTCACAGGAGCACAAACTCTGCGTACAGCAAGAAGACAAAGTAGAAAGTCACATCTCCCGTTCTGAGAAGAATGAAGCAAGGTGTCTAAATATGCTTTCAGGAGTGATGTCAAGAAAATCAGGAAGCTGGGATTTTCATTTGGACCAACAAGGTGCGAACCACACCTTGCCCATCCCTAGCCTCAGTGGATATTATGCAATGCCCTTGGATTCCATTCAGCCCTAATGAGCTGTTACTATCTCTCTCCCTGAAACATTGTCAGAAGAAGCCTAATGAGAAGTCAGAACTTGTAATATAACATATTCTGATAAGAATACTAAGATGAACTTCAGGACACAGAGTGTGTAAGAAAAATCATTGGCTAAGTTAGAGAAGTGTAGGAGTTTAAAGGGGACAAGAAAGCAAAGCTCAGTGACCTTAAAGACGACCCAGTAAGTGAGTGATGCCTCAGAAAACATTCGGCTTAGTGTCGTCACAAAGATAACAATGGATTGGAAAACCGAATTCAGTTAAGAGTTTTAAAAAAATGTGAAAATTTGAATCTTGTAATACTTTTATTTCTTCTTTGATATCTTTTTGACCCACCCATTGTTCAGCAATGAGTTGTTTAATCTCCATGCACTTAAATACTAGTTTTTGTTCGTTAATAACTTTAAGTTTTATTGCATAATGATCAGATATGACATGGGAGATTATTTTAATATTTCTTATTTGTCAAATTTCGTTTTGTGTCCCAGCAGGTGGCTTATTGTGAAGAAGTTTCCATGTGTTACTAAGTTCAGTGCATAGACTTTGGTATTTTGCCAGAATATTCTGTAGCGTATCTGTTATGTCTTTTTGCTATAAGGAACTATTTAATCCTGAGGTTTCTCTTAATTTTTGGTTCTGGGGACCTATTGTAGAAAGAGGGATGTTGGAATCTTCTACTAGTATTTGGTTGGTGTTAATCTTTGCTTATAGCTCCATTGTGATGTGTTTATTTTTCTTTATGAAACTGGTGCACCAGAGTTTGGTACATGCATATTTAGTGATTTCCTGGTTGACTAATCCATAGATGGAATGAAGTATGTTTCTTTGTCCCTTCTGATTGTTTTCAGTTTGGAGTCTATTTTTACCGGATATCAGGATAGTAATACCCCTTGTCTCCTGATCTTATTTGCCGTAATAACGTTCCCCTCCTTTAACTTTAAAGCAGTGCCTATCTTTAAAGCTGAGCTTCTTGTACATGACAGATAGATGGATAATTTTATCTTAATCCATTCAGCTAGCCTGTGTCTTTGATTGGAGAATTGAGGGCAGTAATAGTTACAGTTAATATTGAGAGGTGCATGTGTTGATGGCAGTCATTTCTGAGGTTGGGTTTGGTTGTGTTTTAGGACAAAGAACCAAAAAAAAAATGCTTCAAGGTCAAAAAAGCAAAAAGTGTTTGAAGCAAGTGTTGAACTGCATCATGCATGCAGTAGGAATAAAACAAAAAGACTGTGCCAATGTGACATGGCCGTATATTGTGAAGGACAGAACCCACAGAGCTTTGGTCTGAGTGCGCCACATAGCCGTGATAATGACCTTCAGAAAAGGGAGAACAACGAACTACGCAAAGAAATCACACAGCCTACTGGGTATTCAAGTTACACGCCACAAGCAAACACATACAATTCCAACATCACCTCTTCATGAAATCTTGCTGGAAGAATAGAAAATTAGAAAAATTCCTGCAATGTCGAAAATGTAGATCCTTTTAGTGGGTACATTTTATTCCGTGAACCAGAGTAACCGTTAGAAAATCTGAATCTTTAATATAAACCGCAAGGATATAATGGCATTTCTCAAATTCAAACCAATCACAAGGTCTCAGTTCACTCTAGCATATCGGAGATTCGAACTGACACTTAACATATGGGAAAGTCTTGTGACCTGCTGACCTACATTGTCACTTACAATCAAGACAGTTCAATTGAAAATGCTCATTGGAAAATGATAAAGGAATGGTGGAAGCCTGTGGAAGAATGGGGAAAATAGAATAATTTGCAGTTAGAGACAAAGTTGTGTAGAGGAATATTTTATCCTGGTTTGAGAAGGTTCCTAATTAAAGATGAAAAAAAACTGTACTTCAATATCACCACGCAGATCATTCAATACCTAAGGATGTTAGCATGATGTTGGGTTGCTCTAAATCCCAAAGCACTCTGCCTCTTCAATTGTGTGAGGAGAGCAACCTTGTCAGCATTAGATAGATACAAACCACAATCAGAACAGAACCCCAGGAGGTGTGTACAGATGCCATAAAAACATCTGAAGGAAGCCTTGAAGATCCCTGACAAGCATCCATCCCTGGAGATCCAGCAGGGATACAGCCTTAATATCTCAAGGTAAAACAATCATTTGAAAGTGAGCGAGGGATAGGGTCTCATTAGTCTTCCAGGAGCTCAAGTTTTTTCTCAGACTTTGAGATGGTATTTGGTCTTTTGGACTGGTATTTTCGGAAGGAGAGAATGTGAAAGAAAAAAACAGGTATTAACTCAACGGTCAAGTCTTTGAGTTAAGGGAGAGCCTCAAAGTGGCATGATCAGATCTGAGTCATGTTTCAAAAATGATGTTTCTTGGTGCTTTATTGATAATGGGGTGGATGGAAGCAAGAATAGAGTTGGAAAGCTAAACAAAATCCTACCCTAAAAGCAACAGTGTTTCTGATTAACATGCTAAATACAGGCCCCCAATGGAGAAGTCATAGAAAGGACTGACAGTAGCTGAGGGGGTTTGAAACCCCATAGGAAGAACAACTATATCAACCAACCAGAAACCCCAGAGCTCCCAAGGACTAAACCAACAACCAAAGAGTACACATGGAGTAACCCATGGCTCCAGCTACATTTGTAGCAGAGGATGGGCCTTGTCGGGCATCAATGGAAGGAGAAGTCCTTGGTCCTGTGAAGGCTTGATGTCCCAGTGTAGAGGAATTCCAGGCGGGAGGCTGGAGGAGGAGGGGAGGGAGGGGTGGGTGGGTGGGGAGCACCCCACGGGGAGGCAGGTTGGGGGATGGGATGGGGGGTTTTCAGAAGGGAAACCTGGAAAGGGGATAACATTTGAAATGTAAATTTTTAAAAAATCTAGTAAAAATATAAAAAAGGGGTGATAAATTGTCTAGTATTAGAACTTTGATTTGAATATAAGTCTGTACATGATCAGTAGATGTTAGTGTTAGACAATGAAAAGACAGAGAGAATCTCAATGTCTTTAACTGAGCCACACAGATTGAGGTCAGAATGTCAGAAAAATTCTAATAAAAAGGAGTGGCAGAGGAAGAAAGAAGGCTGGGAAAGGAGCAATTTTGGTTTTTAATTACTTGTGACAAGTTTTTGTATGTCTTAGGGACAATGATGCAAGAGATACCGCCACTCTTCCTGATGAATTAGTGCCTATTTTATGCCATGTCCTAAGTTGTTTTTCCTTCGTCCATCCTTCCTCTCCTCTTTCTATCTTTCTTATTTCACCCTTCATCATTCCTTTTCTTCTTGCTTTTGTCTTGTCTTTTCCTCCTCCTTCTCTTCTTCTAAACAGCTTTTTTTTTCCTTTTCTGGTTATCCATCTCTACGACCATAACTTCAACAAACAAGCAGAGCACAGCGTCCAGCTAGATCACAATCGCCAAACTCTCTCAAAACCAGCAGCCTGATAAGAAGTATCCTTGGGAAGTTTTAATTCAAAGTTCTGTTTTGTCAACTAAGTATATTTCTAGATCTTGCTAAAGAGAAAGTAAGAGCATCAAAGTCCTGTAGACTATGGATTGATCAAATTTTGTATAAAACCAATTAACTGGAAGCTATTTTTTTAGAAAATAAGAGTAGTCGTGAGCTCAATTCTGACTCCCTTTTATTTGTATTAAACCAAATTATTAAAAATGAACAATTATTTATTCTACTCTCAGTATGGAGACAATAACTATAGGGTTTTCCTGTGAAACATGCTTGTAAGCTAACTTGCTCCATCACCACAGTTGTACTGCTTTCTAAATTTAAAGTTTAAAAATATATAAATATAATATATATAGAGAGAGAGTCTAAGGGAAACAAATAAGAGTGGGACCTTTAAAATATTATTTTTAAAGTATGTGAGGCAGAATATAACTCTCGCTTGGGATAATTTAGCCAGAAGGTCAGAAGCAGTGTGGGCTTCCTGCCAAGTTGCCCACCCCTAGCCATTGGGCCCTTTAGGTATCCAGTGGGCCAGAGCTCATGACGCCTAATGAGTGATGCAGTGATACTCAAGCTGTGTGAGTTGGGGTGGATATAGGAAAAAAATTAAAAACCACACCTCTTTAATTATATGTATTTGTCCTCCAGCACGGAAATGCCTTCTAACATTTTAAGACAGGAGAACAGAATGAATAGCTACGTAGAATACACAACTCTGCAAGAGCTGCTAAAAGTTTCCCTGAGTCTCACAGCCAGACACTCTCTGCCCTATTCTATTCTTGGTATTGACAGCCTGAATATCTTCTGTATAGGAAAAGGCAAGGTCAAGGCCAGAGGAGGTGAGCAAGCTGTCAGCCTAGCATAGGAAGCCAGGTAAGCATATCACAAAGACGATAAGGAAGTCTTCGTAATTGGCAGAAATGTGGGGAAGAAGTTACAGGTCAAGACATTTTAATGGAAATCTATGAGGTCACTCCCTCCTTAATGCTCTCACAGGAAAGCGAAACGTCAGTACTTAATAAAAGGCCCCACATTTTATGGACTAACTTCCTCTCACCCATTTCCAATGACTTTCCTCTTTAAAAATATTACAACCTTTTATTTTAAGGCAGCTTATATGTACAGGATGTATTTATGAATAATAACTCCATATGCTGGTTAGGAGAGAGTCAATATATGGCTTTAGGTAAGTGTAAAAACCAGAGTAAAGCTACAATAAATAGAATAAGGAAGGAAGTGAAAAGCAGACATTTTCAAAGCGGCTGTGTGACCAAAATATATAGCATGAATTTGCTAAGTAGATTTCAACTCTGAAGAGGGAGCATCTAGGACAACCACTTATAACAAGGGACTACTACGGTTCTCAGTAGGCTAACTTGTACTTTTAGGTGTATAAACTTTGCACGAATATAAAGTATATTTGTATACTAGTATATAGTATAATACTATGTTTAATATAATAGTATTAGAATAAAATTAATGATCAAGTGTCTCTTCTGATATGCCAGGGCCCACACTTAGAACACTTTCATAAATTGTGTGTATGACTTACAAAACAGTGCCTTAAACTTAATAATTTTTATTATTGCTTAAGGAATTCATTCAACAAATAGTTGGTAAATGAGGGACCCAAATATCTTCTGGTGAAAAGTCATTGTTCTATATCAGTTGCTTTTGAACACTCTACTAAAACATCATGATCAAAAGCAGCTCACAGAGGAAGAGTTTCTTTAGACTGACATTTCAGAAGTTGAACCCATTATTGTAGGGAGGCATAACAGCGGGCACCAAATATGACTAAGTGAACAGGAAGCTATGCATTCACAATTAGAAGTGCCAGCATAAAACAGAGACAGTATATAGGAAGTCAGGGAGATTAGAGACCCCATGCCTCTTAAACTTCACTCAAACACCTCAAAAGCCTACTCCTGCAACTTAGATGCTTAAATGACTGGGGCAATGGGAAATACTTACCATTCAAACAACCATATTCTACACCATGGCTTCTATATGCTTGTAGCTGTACTATAATGTAAAATGTATTTAATTGAACATCAAAATTTCATGAAATCTTTCACAGTCTCAGCATTGTTTTAAGCGTAAAATTGCTTTTAAAATTCTCTATTAAGTGTAGCATTCCTGTAAAATCAAAAAGAAATTTATATCCTTCTAGTATATGTTTTAATGTTTGAATATACATTATTAATTCAAAAGAGAGGAATGGGGACATGGTGAGAAAATACTGTCCAGAAGAGAACTAAATCTTCATAAGGAGGACACTAAATCCTCCAGTTCCATGTCTAGTATCAAATGGCTTAGATGGCTCTACCATTCCACTTTGTTGTCTACAACATCTGTGTGTGTGTGGGGGGGTGTATCTCCCTGTCTCTCCCTCTCTCCTTCTCCCCCCCCCGTGAGACTCTGTGACTCTGTCTCTTTCTGTCTCTGTCTCTCTATCTATGTATGTGTATGTGTGTCTGACTGTCTCTTCTGACTCTGTAATTCTGTCTTTCTCTGTCTCTGTCTGTCTCCCTCTCCCTTTCTTTCTCTCCCCTTCCCTCCTCCCTCTCTCTCCCTCTCCCCTCCCTCCTTCCTCTCCCTCTCCCTCCCCCCTCCCTCCCCTCCCCTCCCTCCCCCCTTCCTCCTCCCTCCCCTCCTCCTCCCATTCCCTCTCTCTCTCTCTCTCTCTCTCTCTCTCTCTCTCTCTCTCTCTCTCTCTCATCTCTATGGTCCCTCTCTTGGTACGAGGCTACCCTTACCAGGTATCCCACTGTTTTGGCATCTCTAAAATTCTTGGTGACTCTGTTGCTTTCTTCAATTCCACACCTTCTCTCAATGGCTTTTTCCTCACACAGGGTTGACCAAGGACTCCTCTGCCTCATGTTGCCTAGTCTCAGCAGCACTCTGAAATAATGGAGAATCAGTGACCTCTGAACTCTTTCATTCTTTTCCCCACTAAAGCCAGCACCCTGTGGAAACCATTTCTGAGTTGGCCACCACCTTTTGATGCATTCTGGTTGTCTTGAATCACATTGGCCAAAGCTTTTTGTTCTTGTTGCATTCATGAGCTGACAACCCTTTAGTAATCCAGTTAGAAGCTTCTTTGGGTGAAGTCTTTCCTGGAGGGCATGTTGTTCTAATGCAAAATAGGGATCTCTTTAACACTTAACAGCCTAGCACACAGTTTGACCATATAATTAAGTGGCTTAGTTTTCTCTGCCATCTACACATTTCTTATTGTCTATTTTATATATTTACATTTCAAATGTTATCCCCCTCCCCCCTTGTCCTTCCCCCAGCTTCAATAAAGATGTTCCACTCCTATCCACCCCCTCCCACCTCATCTCCCTCCCTGGCATTCCCCTTTTGGGGAATAGAGCTTTCACAGGACCAAGGGCCTGTCCTCTTACTGATCCCCGCCAATGCCATCTTCTGCTACATATGGGGCTGGAGCCATGGTTCCCTCCATTTGTACTTTTTGGTTGGTGGTTTAGTCCCCGGAAACTCTGGTGTGATCTGTTTTGTTGGTATTGTTGTCTTCCTATAGGGTTGCAAACCCCTTAGCTCCTCTGGTCCTTTCTCTAACTCCTCCATTGGGGTCCCCATGTTCAGTCCCATGGTTAGCTTTAAAAAATTCTTTGTGCCCTATTTACCACTTCCCACTGTAACTTTGTATAAACATTGTTAATAATAATCATCCCACAGATTCAATATTATGGAGCCTTCCAATTTTCTCTGCCAAATAAGTTAGTTCCTTGTGCTTTAGCTTAGTTAAGCAAATTCTCAAGACAGAGGCAAAATGTACCCAGATTCTTTTCCAAAATATCATAGGAATGCCCTAGAACCTATTGCTTTTAAAGTCCTTGCTGCCCTGTGTAATGAGAGCCAATACTCTGCAGCTCATTTTACTTTGGGCACCACTGTCTTTAGGCTCTTGTTACAGATGTAGTGACTTTTCCAACCCAAAGATACAAAGTTATCCACATTCATCAGAATGATACAAGCAAAATAAAATGGCTGGATTCTTCAAACAGCAGACCAAAGCCTCAATTTGTAAATTAGTTACCATTTTGTTTAGGTGTTCTCTTCCTTTTTTTTTCTTTGCCAGGTTGATAAAAGCGAGAGTTATGGCAACTCAATTGAGAAAAAGGTTTCATCAAATTGCCTATAGGCAAATCTGTAGGACAGTTTTGAATTAGTGATTGATATAGAAGGGCCTAGCCTACTCTGAACAGAAGAAACCCAGGCCAGGTTGTCTTGAATTATATAAGAAGATAGGGTGATCAAGGCATGGAAAGTAATTATAAATTTAATTTTTATTCATCTGATGTAATTATCATCTCAGAACCTTACTGCCCCCATCTGCTAACCTAGGCCTAGACCTGGAAATTTCTAGCCTCCGTACACTCTAACCTAGGTCTAAAACCTTTTCAGCCACTGAAACTTACTGCTGAATAAGCTCGCTCTGTCTTATTTTTTCTGAACTCTGGCTGGCTAGTTCAACTCACATGTTCTGGCTCAAACTCTACAACTGACTGAATCAATCTGACTTCTCTTGGCTCCTCACAGAATTGTTCTGTTTCGTTCCAAACTAATTTTGGTAATTTGTTCTAATCTCCTGGCTCCTTCTTTTTCTCTGGCTTCAACTGCATCTGCTGAATTGCACTGAACTACACAAACTCACAAAGGAACTCAAGTACACTGCACTGGACTCAACTGACTGAACAGAATATAGTGCACTGCCATCCAATTAGACATTACTTTCAAACATCACTGCTTCCTTCCATAAACTAACTTTACTTTCATTGTTCAGGATTAAAGGTACATACTAAGGGTGTGCCTGTATGCCAGCATATTGGTTAAAGGTGTTTAATCCCTTGCCAGAGCAGCCACATGAGAAGTGAAGGAGTAATAAAGCATTTTTTAACAAAAACTTGGAGAATTTGTGTCTAATAGGCTTGCCACTCAAAAACTATAAAAAACAATATTCCTGGAAGAGAAGAAAAACATTGTAAGGAAAAACTAGGATCTATGCAAAAAAGAAAAAAGAACACTTGTAAAATATGTGAAAGTAAAATAAAACCTTTCTAAGCACTTAAACTTAACTTCCTGATAGGAATTAAGTTTGTTGAAAATGATATGTTAAACGATATCTGATTATGTTTATGATTTCCATAATTATAATAGACCTTTATGGGATATACATATACACATACTCGCAGACTTAAACATACATGTACACATACTCGCACACTTAAACATACATGTACATAGACACACATACACACAGACACACATATATACATAGACACACACACACACACACACACACACACACACACACACATATATATATATATATTACAAGCATGTATGGGTATATACACACATCTTCATGTGTATGTGTTTGTGTGTATGTGTATGCATGTGTGTGTTTTCTGTAAGTTATAACAATGATAAAAGAGATGAGGTAGAGAATTTTTCAGGGTTTTTGTCATTAAACGTACTTGCACAAGACTTAAGTTTCTATGATGTTATTTGTCAATAGAGCAGGAAGTATCAAAAACGCATTTGTAAAGTCAAGAATAACTGCCAAAAAAGAACACTTTCCTAATAATAGTAAAAGTATAACTTAGTAACGTGCTAAGCAAAAGAATAAAAGGAGGTCCTGGTAAGTATGGAATTAAAAGCACAAAACTTAGAACACTGTGGAATGGGAAGAACAGCAGAGAACATGGGTAGTAAATAGAAAACATCAGTGCCTGTCGTTAACAGCAACTCAGCTGCCTTGATCATCACAGGGTTCAAATTTATCAACCGTGACCTTACTGAATCCAGAAGCAAGCGCCAAACATCTATTGCCTACAAGTATCCCACTTAGAAAACACATAAAACCTTGACAATATTAGAGCTTAATTTCTCCTAGTTCTCTTAAAACTAACAAAACCAATCAACCCACCAAACAAACAACAACAATGACCAAAAAAAAAAAAAAAAACCTAAACAAACAAAAACAAAATAAACCCTGGCAATTTTCTGGTAGGGTAAATCTTTATAAGTATTTCTAAGCTTTTTTTTTTAATTAATGGCAGAGCCTTAAGAGACAAACTTACTAGCAATCAGAGCAGAATAGGAGATGTTTCTCCCCCTCCCTTCTTCTTTCTCCTAGTCACATCCAAAACTTATGCGAGAATAGGAACCATAAAGCCAGTAGTCATAGTATACGGTCACTGGCAACCTTGCTGGCAAATGTCCCTAACTCTGAGGCAGAACAGAATTGTGAGAACCTTGTTTCTATACTATAATTTCCTGGGCAGAGATCATAGTATCTACGGTCTGAAATTTGAGCTAGGGATAGATTTATTTGGCTCTCAACTGTACATAACAAAGAACTTCAGATAATCAATCAGTTAATCAATCAGTAAGGAGATCTTACCAAGTTCAGGTCTAATCCAGTTGCTTTACAATACCCCTATAAAAACAATGAGCTTCCACCCACCATCAAAAATAGCTTGAGGAACAGCCTAAGACTAGTCACCTCTCATTTGGAAGGCAGCTCAGATATTCTAATCTCTTGGAAAATATATAATAAATTAGGACAATATTATTCAATAATATATCACATAGATTTATATTGGAATTAACTTGACTTCTCTGCTAACATTAACTAACATGGTTGGAGATGTTGGTGTAGCCAGAACTAACATATGTGTCCTGTAAAATACACCATGTTTTATCTGAAAATTCAAACACTGTGTGGGTGAAAGGTATTCAAAAGGGAATCTTAAGACTTTTCCAGTAATTCATGAGAGCAATAAAGTTTCATCTTTTCTGGAATATGATTAATATCCTGGCACAGATACATGCCTTTCTAAATGCTAACTAACTGTAAAATTTGTTAAGAGACTTTTATTACACAAAATTATATACCTCCAGACGGAAAGTATTGGCTAAAGCAGACCTAAACATATACATAAATATAAATAGAATTTTCTTATACCTATTTACTTAAGATAAAATGCTAAGGAAGACCTAAACATATACATGAAGAATACAAATAGTATTTATTTTTTTAGATCTATTTACTTAGGATAAATCAATACAATGCTGAGGCTTTCTTTGCAATGCCATGTCTGTCGTTTAATAGAAATAATTTATTCCTATAAACTGATATTACTTAATCATATTTTAAATTACCTACTATCTATTTACATTTTCTTAGCATATTTTTACATCCAAGAACTGTCTTATTTAGTCACTAGGGAAGACATACACCTGGACTGGCTACATCCTGGAGAATAAAGAACAAACAGCACAAGGCTATTTAGTGAGATCCTGTAGTTAAAACCATATCTTCTTCAGCCTGAAAACTATCTGTGGAAGTCCATAGAACCCCTAAGTAAGAATCTGACAAATATGTTGATGGTTTTATTGTCTACATTTGACCTTTCAACAGACCCAAAATTCATATGTGTGTTAACATGGTGTCCCTAAGTGATAATGCAAGGTGCTCAATGCTGGTAATATGTAATGACTGTTCTCGTGGCTTTCATATTGCTTTATTATTTCATTCATTACATGAGAATTATATGAATATCCTAATTTTCTTATTTTTCGGCTCATCACCTCACACAGTTCCATCCAAACACTCTATATTCTGGTATATACTATGGTCCAGCCTGTGCTCCCACAATGAAAAAAATAATGTGTAATTGCTTGCAATGAAAATGCGGCTGGTACCCAAAAGCTGACTGTCTAAATAGTATGTGTTTTCCACAAACCAAGTATTGTTGTCCATTTATAATTAAACTTATATTTACTTAAGAAGGATTATTTATGGTAAAGGAATGTAAAATACGCACCATTTAATAAGCCCTTTCCACATAAGTTTCTGATATGTCCAACAAAGCACTGCACAGGCACACTATGATATCCAACGCTTCTGAATTATGTTTTATTTCCAGCGGGTGATTATTGTGAAACCTGACCTCTGTCCTTAGAATGATAGGAATAGTTTTCACTGCTGAAACAATTACACAGAGAGACATCACAGTAAGATGTGTTAAGTGGCATGTCTGAAGAACGGAGTGAGCCTGTCAACCCCTGAAATAAAGAATAATTTTATAGATTAAAAACACTTAACCTGCTCTCAGACCTGAGGCAGTAAAGGTCTATGCTCCAGGCCAAAATCTTGGCAGGACTCCATAAATTACAAATATCAACACACAATTGTGTTCTGTTTGAGGCACATAAGGAGGCTTTGAAAACGGAATAGTAATGTGAGCTATGAAAATTACAGGATATGGAACAGGATAGCACTGAGCAACTGAGGCCAGAGCAAGTGTGTTTTGTTGTTGGGCACAGGGGTGGAAATACAAGAAAATTAGAGCCTTTGTCTGAAAAAGGAAGGTCAGAAGGAGTACTTATTTTAGCTCAAATTTCACTATTTCACAACTTCGAATATGACCAGTGTAGCAGGAACTGCATGGAACTCCAAATTCATGGAATCCCAAGGCAGAAAAAATATTCAAGACAGAGGTGGGAAAGTTGCAATTTGTGACTCTTAGTCAGTCTCTGACATATATTCAGACTAGTCCTGTGGCAACTTGTGGCAGACTGGAAAATTACTCGCCTTTCAGTCTGTAGATCCGCCTTGTATTATATTTGAGGAATTAAGTGAAGAACTATTCTGGGTTGTGGAAATCATTGGTTTATAATTTGCATAATTTAGAAATGTGTAGTACCTTGCATTCTATGCTGCTAATTTTGAAGAAAGACATATAATTCTAGAACATGGCTGTTACCCTTGTCACCTCAACCTGAGGGGGGACTCTTATCTCAAAAGATGGATTTGTATCCAAAAGAACTTATTAGTTCATGATCCATATTGGTTGGGCGGTAACGGTTCACTAGGAATCTTCTAGTGTGAATGCAGATTAACCGGCAAAGACGTCATAAAACTAACGTAAGTCTGGAAAATGTTTATAAACTTACATAGTAAACGATATGGTCCCCCAAACTGATCGTCTTATATCATTTCCCATTTGAAAGTCAAGAAGACCCAGTGGATTTTTTTTCTTATTGAGGGTTTTATTCAAATACAACATAGTGTGCTGCCAGTAAACGCTTAAAAGACCACACTAGTAGACTTGCATATAAACTACTAGTAAACTACCATGAGCATCCCATGTTGCTTGGGATAAAGAAAGAGGGAAACAAAGGGAGAAATATGGGAAGGGAAGGACTCCACAGAAACACCAAAGACAATCCCCTGCAGTGGGGAAGAATGTTTGCTTATTGAAGCAGTGAACACGAGTGAAAGAAATGAGAAATGAGATCATAAAGGGAACCGGGACCTGCTCTATAGCTTTCTTTAGATATCACAGGAGCTGCAGAGGTTGGAGAAAGACGACATAAATGCAAAGGTGCCTGCAGGGGAACAGTGTGCTCCTGTCTATGAAGCTGAAGAGAGGTCGTTGGCTTTTGCTGTGGCAGAAACTGGAGGCACTAAGGGGAGAAGTGGAAGGCCAATGAGGACATAACACATTAAAGGCAACCTTAAGACCTAAAGTCCTTTCTGCACACTCACTTCAAGAGCTGACAAGTCACTTAAAAGGCAATGGCTCTTGGCTCTGTCTATTTGAAGTTTCCCTTTATTCAGTAATTTTATAGGAGGATTGGAGCTATTTTTCACTCCACCTTTTCTTTCATGTTCTTTACTCTTCTTGGGGAAGCATGTTAAGATTGTACAAAGAGAAAATATTTTCTGCAGTTACGGTGATCCTTAGTATATAATGAAGTCATCTGAATGAAACCAACTAGGTGGGCAGTGTTAATAAAAGATTTCTAATCTTCTAAAATGGCTTTCCACAGAACACTGTACACTGTTAAGTAAAAATTACTATGGCTACATGATCACAACAGCTGAATATACATCAATAAAATACACAGCAGTATAAAACACATGAAACAAAAAGCGTACAAAAATGGAGTTTGAAAGGAACCTTGAAAATTACATTTCAAGCACGGAGGAAGCTTATGCCTCCACTTGGACACAGCACCAAAAATTGTGGAGACTTAATTTTAAAAGACCTAAAAGTAAACAGTCCAGCTTGCTGATTGCGTTCATAATGATCTATTGTAGTCATGTCCGGAGAAGAATCTCTAGGGCATGACTTCAGGGACTTGGAAGCTAAAATCCAGAACAGGGCTCAAACAAAGGAATGAAACCTAGGAGAAGGATGAGTTAGTAAGATTGCAAAAGTATTTGGCAACCACATAAGGCAGTTATGTGTGGACCCACATGTGAACCTAGAGAAGAAAGATCTATTCTATTCTACCTCATTGGTTCTACAACCAAAGATATCAGTTGTTTGTTGTGTTTCTCATAACAGTATATATTAGTAGGTATTGATAGCATGATGCATAATTTTTTCTAACTACATGTCCACATACACATATCTCTGTCTATGTCTCTATTATGTATAATATATAAACATTATCTATTCATCTCTTGATAGATGTGTGTATAATCGTCATCTACCTGGCTGTCTATATTCATAGAATACTTTGCCCCCTATGCAGATGCATCAGAATGTATGCAACATGGTTTACACACACACACACACACACACACACACACACACACACACACACACACATTCATTTAAAAGAAATACTGACCATTCCTTTACGTACCATCACAGATAGAGTGCTTCATTGATGATTGCCACTAACTCCTGTGAATAAAGATCAGCCCATCTCTGCCCTGCTACCATTGCAAGCCTGGCTTTGTTTTTTCACTGCAATGATCCCAACAGGGCTATCAGCTTTTCTTGATGCCTTGCTATCAGAACTAGCTTCTTGGTTTTAACCTGGGGGAAGATAAGCTTTTCCTCACGACAATTATAAATGTGAAAATATGGTAGCAGCCAAAGTGTTGGCTTGCTGTTTCTACTAATTAAGTTTATTTTGAAATCATGAATACTTCCCAACCAACCTACCATTAGGTCAACATGACAAAATGTTCTTGTATTTGAATGGAGTACTCCCATTTCGAAATCAGTTGCCGGAGGAGCTCAGCTTGTGGCTTATCAGTTTCTTCTACTTGGTTGTTTCTTTTTTATTGAATGCTCTTTCAATGAAAAGAAAAGCAAAATAAGGTACGTAGAAAAAAAAACTAGCCTATTTGTGGAGCTCTTACTAACTGAAAACATGAGTACAGTGTTTCTGCTTTTCTGAGTAATAAATTGCTAAGCCCGTAAGTGTATCCTGCCATCCAAACTGTTCAAAATCACCCTCCTTCAATCAGCTCTACGCCAACAACCATGGGAGCTTCCTTCAAGCTAGCATCCATACTGAGAGATTGGCTGCACTCCAATGTCCCAGGACGGGACAGGCTGCCAAATTATCTCAAGCAAAGAGTGCTTTGTAGGTGACAGTGATGCAAGAACTCAGAAGCCAGCTGTGATGTGGGTGGAAAAGACACGCTTCACCGTCAAGCAGAAGGTTGGACATTGCGGGCTCTGAACTGCCCCTAAATTTGGAGTGGAGCATGATGGGAGGGTTCTCTCTCTGCCAACTTTTATCAGAGGGCATGAGGGACTCTTGATTGGGTTTTCTATTCACTTACAGGCAGTTATCACACATCCTGCTTCCTGGAAAAGAGAAAAACAACCAGACCAATCTCAGGGGTCGAGCTTATGCAGGCAATTCTGACTTACAAAAATATTATTAGATTTTTTTGTTTTTGTTTTTAAGCGACTTGGTTGAAACTTAACTTACACAGCCTTTTCAGCTTTCTAGGAAAAAATAAATGTTTAAAAACTAAATCAATAGTAAATCTGAATTAAAGTAAAAAGAGCCTAATCCATAGTTCTAGACATGAACGATTTTTGTATTTGTTTGTTTGTTCTAATTTCCTGATTAATCGCCATCCACTTACCAACAGTGAAAGAGTGCAGCAGCAAAGTAGTAGTGAAGTGTTCTAGACATTTCTCTCCTGCACCTCATCATTCCCTCCCACAGTCAAACCCACTATTTCAGTTGAATTCATTGATGCAAACAAGTTGATTTGTGTCTTCCTTGTTTTAGTTCATACTTGTACAGTCCTTGAACGGAAATGTTCTTTTTAGATTACTTTGGAAACAAAGAACTCTCATGCTGTCTTGATTACTAATGAACAAATCTTGCAATTTATGATGTCACTCTGTGATGGATTGAACCATCATCTACTAAAAAGCAGCCCTAAAGCTTATGATATTCATCTCAGAATCCAGAAATATGAACTTCTCTTTAAATCCAAACATTCTATATTGTTATGAAACTCCTCCCCAGGTAGAATGAGAAAAGTTGCTTTCTAGGCAATGGTTTAGAAGATTACTTCATTCTTCCCTACAGAATTATTAACATCATTTGCAAGACGTTAGTCAGAGAAAAGCTGTTAGGTTGATGTATAAAATTCATTTTGAAATTGTAATTTTACATATTTTTATACATATCACTAGATTCTATAAAATGTGTTTAGAGTAGTTAGTTTACCAGGGAACTTTAGATAGAAAAGTACAAAAGTTGTGTTATTTATAAATTATCAAAAGTCAATGTAATTAGAGAACATCATTTTATTTGATGGATTTAGAAAAAAAAGTAGATTTTTTTTTTAAATCTCACATAATATATCCTGATTATGGTAGCCCTTTGCCTACCCTCTCAATTCCTCAACCTCCCTTCCTTTTGGAATCCATTCTCTTTCTGCTTCTCATTAGAAAACAAACAGGATTCTAAGGAATAACATTAAAATACAATTAAGTAAATTGTTTAAAAACTAACAGACCAAAATAGCACAAAACAAATAAACAGAAGATAAGGCACAGGAAACGGACGAGATGCAGAGACCCACTCCTTTACACACTTGGGCATCCATTAAAAGCACTAAACTGAAAAGCATAATATGTAAAAGGTCCTGGAAGGTAAAATGAGTTGGGAAATTTTTAAATAAAATAAAAATGAGACACACTTTTTAAGAGACAGAAGCTGGGAGAGAAGGAGGATAAAAAGACTTGACAAAAGTACAGTGAGGTAGGAGGGAGTGGGTGGATGGGTGAGGGAGCACCTTCATGGGGGTTGGGGGAAAATGGGATAGCAGATTTCTGGTGAGGAAACCAGGAAAGGGGATAACATTTAAAATGTAAATTTAAAAATCCAATAAATGTTTTAAAGTAAAAAAATAAAAAAAATAAAAAAGACTTGATAAGGAATCTTCAAAAGTGCCTTCAACCTCCTTGTTTTTCTGTTAACCATCTACTGCTGGGGATGCAAACTACACCTATAAGTAGTTTGTTATGCCCCCACTCCAGTTCCAGGGGTACCTACCTCTCATGTATATTCTTGTACTTTCTATATTGATAAATGCTTTTTCTGGGGACTTGGTTATGAACAGTTATGGAAAGTGACCCAAGGAAGCAGGTTTGGAAGTTTGGAACCTTATCACCCTACAGTTGGTTAACAATAAATATCCAACGAAATAGGTGGTGGGGGGAGAGAGTAGTTTGTTTTCTCAGCAAGATTACCTTGAAGAAAATGACATTTTCATTTGCAAGTGGTTATCAGTTGGTGAGTACTTCTGGGTTAGGGATGGGGTATGCGTCAGTTTTCCTCTCTAGCCCCTTACCTGCTGAAAGCATGAGCCTTTCCGTGCTGCCTCAGTCATTGTAAGTTTAAATGTGTGTAGACTAGCTGATTACAGATGTCCTCCGCCCTTTCTGACTGTAACACTTTCTCTGCATCCTCTTTCTTTGGCTTCCCTTATCAGTAAAGGGATGTGTTTCATGGAGACATCCCACTAAGAGGTGAGTATTCCAAGGTCTCTCACTCTGCATAATGTCTGGCTGTGGATCTCTGTGTTCTCTCCCCTCATGGAGGAGAGATAAACACTGATGATGGCTGAGCAAGACACTGTCCTATGAATATAGCAGAATATAGTAGGAGTCAATTTTTGGTACTTAATTTTTTTCTTGTTGTTATTTAGAACAGTAGTCTTTGGTTTTCCTCAAGTTCCTGGGCTATTTTTTCTCATATCCTTGGTCACCAAAGCAGTGTAGAGCTGAAGTCTAATCAGGTACTGATCACTCCCACCAGTTTTTGTGCCACCTTTGCCCTAAAATATCTCAAAGACATAACACCATTTTAGTTCAAAGATTTGGGCTATTGTTGGTGTTTATATATCTCCTTTGGTAGCAATCAGAGGACATTTACTATGTGAATATGAAGGTCCTATATAGTTACCAGATTGGCTTCTTTATGATCAATGAGATATCTAAGCATTGTCCTCAAGGAAAGGACCTTAATGGCAGCAACTTGTATTCTTGTCAACAGCCTGGGTTGGTTGGGGGTGCCAATGACCCCTTTGGTCAACAACTTGATCAGATGTAACTCAATCGCTACTGGAAGCTCATTGAGTAACAAGAGATGGTCAATTGTACATATGAGGACTATTATTGCATGTGAGAGTTAAATTTGTATTCAGCCACTTTGCTGAAAGTGTTTACCAGTTATAGAAGTTTCCTGGTGGGATTTTTCTGTTCACTTATGTAGACCATCATATCATCAACAAATAGTAATACTATATATTCTTCTTTTCTGATTTGTATCTTCTTGTACTCCTTCAGTTTTCTTACTGTTCTAGGTAAGATTTCAAGTAATATGCTGAATAAGTATGGAGCAAATGGACAATTTTTCTTGTTTCTGATTTTAATAGAATTGTTTTGCGTGATTCTCCATATAAGTTGTTATTAGTTATGATCTTGCTGTGAACTGCTTTTTATGTTGAGGCTTAACTTTGTATTCCAAAACACAAGTATTTTAATAATAAAGAGGTGTTGGAGTTTGTCTAAGGCGTTTTCCACATCTAATGAAATGATCACATGAGTTTTATCCTTGCATTTGTTTATATTATAGATCACATTTATTGATTTATGTATGCTGAACCACCTCTACTCTACCATGGTGGATGATCTTTTTGATGTGTTTGCATGTATTTTATTGAGAATATTTGCATCTATGTTCATAAGAAAACTTGCTCTGTTATTCTTTTTCTGTTGTTGTTAGGTACGTTTGTCAGGATTACTGACTTAAACCATCAAGCTCTAGTCTTGCTTTAGGATATTTTATTACTGCTTCAATTTTGCTAGGGGTTATGGGTTTATTTAAATTGCTTATCAGGTTGAGCGTTACTTTGATAAGTGGTATTGATAAAGAAAATTATTCCTTTCTCTTAAAATTTCCAACTTGGTGGAGTACAGGGTTTAAACCTTTGCCTTTATGATCCTCAGGATTCACTAGGTGTTTGCTGTTTTGTTCCCCCTTTCATTATAACCCAGCCTCATCCCATAATAACCCAGCATCCCATAAGCAATCACCATAGCGTAACCTAAAATCCCATAATAACCAACCCCCATCACAAAATAACTTGTCCCATTCTATAATATCCTGCTATTATCACATAATAAGCCAACATCCTATAATAACCCTCCATGATCTTGTTATAACCCATCCATTCCATAGTAAGCCATCCCCATCTGATAATAAACTGACTCATCCCATATTAACCTGCTTCTTCCTATGAAAACCCAACAATATTCTGTCCCATTACACAATAACCAACATCCCATAAGAAAAGGCCCCAGCCAATATTAATGTTCCTCCATTCCCTAATAACCCACCCAATCCAATGTTAACATGCCTTATCCCATAATAATATACCCTCTCTCATAACCTAATATCTATAATAACATGCTGCATCCCTTAACACATCCCATCCCATAATAACCAACTCCTGATGCAATAATGACAACATCCCATAATAACCAGCTCCCATCCCATAATTACCCACCCCATCACATAATAACCCTACATCTCATAATAACTGCCCCATCCCATACTATTACAACATCCCATAATAACATGCTCAATCACATAATGACCCAATAACATAATAACCCAACATACCATAACTCCCCCCATCCCATAATATCCAGCCTATCCATATGTAGTATCTGGCCTTCTTTCCATAGTAATCAACCCTATCTCATAATAACAAACCCAATCATATAATAATGAACATCCCATAATAACCCAACTGATCACATAGTAACTCTTCCACATCCCGTAATAATACAAAATCCTATAATAATCCTTACCATATTAACCCGCCCCATCCCATAATCACCTGCTACATCCCACAATAACCCAACAATCCATAATAGGCTATCCCATACCATAAAACTCAACATCCCCTAATATCCTGTCCCATCCCATAATATACTGGCCCATCCTATAACTCAACACCCTAGAATAACTAGCCCTATCCTATAGCATTATGTTCCCATGGAATAATAACCCACCCCATCCCATAGTAACCCAGCCTCATCTCATAAGAACCAGTCCATCCCTTTAGAAACTGCCCCATTCCAAAATAACCCACACCCAACCCATGAAAACTCATTTCTTCCCATAACCCTCCTCCTAGTTTTTGCTGCTGTCTCTGACTCTTACAAGGGTGTCTGTGTGTTGCCTGCTAATTTTTTTCTGGGGCTCTGTTAGGTAAAGCCACTAGAAATTCCAGGTAAAATGTGTTTCTAGATATTGGTAGATGACACTTAGGAATGGTGATGAGGAGGGGAAAGCCCTAACCAGATCCACGTGGGGCAGGAAAGTGGGGTGTTAGTTCCATCAGGGCTTCCTGGTCTCCTGGGAATGGGGGTAAGGGGTGAGGAAAGGTCACTGCAGAGGGCTGCTACAGAGCTGCTGAGAGACAACATTGGACTTGGAGGAATTGAAGGAGAGAAGAAAACCTACAGTTAGCTTACTTGCTTCTCTGGTCAGAGTGACCTGTGGCTTCTAAGGGAGTGACTGCTTGGAATTGGGAACTGAGATAAAGAAACAAATGGTGGACAGAAGTTAGGAGGGGAAGAGCTGTATAATGTGCCATAAATGGAGCAGGAGAAAGGGAGGCTGCAGCAGATATTCTGCTGAGGAGCTAGGGATGAGGCCGTGAGATTGGATTTGGAGGAGAGGGGATCGGTAAAGATCTAGAGTCAGCCTACCTGTCTCTGAACATCTTAAAGTATTTATTGGCCACTTGTATTTCTCCTTTTGAGAGCATTATGTTTAGTTCACTGATCTGTTTTTAACGGGATTCTTGGTTATTTTTATGTCTAGATTTTTGTTTTGTTTTTATTTATTTTGTATGTTTTAGAAACTCATTCTCTATCATATGTAAAGTGATGAAAATGTTCGCTCAGTCTATAGACTGACTGTTCGCTCAGGTGACAGTGTCCTTTACTACACAGAAGTTTGCTTGTTTCGTTTTTAGTTTCATGTGGTCCCACTCACCAACTGTTGGTCTTATATCCTATGCTACCAGCCTTGCTCAGAAAGTCTTCACTTATGCTTAGAGACTGAAGCATACATGCTACATTTTACATGATCAGTTTCAGAGTATCAAGGGTTATACTGAGATCCTTGATCCATTTACAACTGAATTGTGCAGATGACAGATGAGACTCTTGTTGGGGGGTTGGAAGCCAGGTTTCCCAAGTCCATTTGTTGAATCTGACATTTTTTGGATCTTTGTCAAAGGTCAGGCAGCTGTAGTGGCTTGAAGTTATACCTCGATGTTCTATTCTATTCCATTAATCTATATAGTATCAGTTTTTCTGGCAGCACCATGTTGTTTTTGTCACTATGGCTCTGTAGCCTAATTAGAAATCAGGGGTTGTACTACCTCTTACAGTACCCCTTTTGATTAGAATTCGTTTGGCTAGCCTTGCTCTGTGGTGCCTTCTTTATTTTATGTCTCTGAAAAGATACTTTTTTCACTGTACATTATTTTCTAATTTGAAATAGAATTACATCGTTTTTCTTTCTCCTTATCCTTCCTGAAGCCCTTCTTAGCGAACTTCCTTTGAATCCCTCTCTTGTTCATCTTAGTTTCTAATTGATATTCTTTTTTATCATTGTTCTATACATACTACATTGACTCTGTAAATTACATTTTGAAGGATGATTAATGTTAGTTAGGGTTACTATTGCTATGATGAGACACTATGACCAAAGCGACTTGGGAAAAGATTTCATCATTAAATGAGGTCAGTACAGGAACTCAAGGTGGACAGAAACCTGGAGGCTGATGCTAAGGCCATGTGTGGAGGGGTGCTGTTTAATGGCTTGCTCCACCTACTTTCTTATAGAATGCAAAACTAACAACTTCTCTTCATCTGCAGTGGGTTGACCCCTCCCCCAATAATTGCTAATTAAGAAAATGCCCTATAACTGGATCTTATGAGGCATTCTCTTAACTGAGGTTTCCTCCTTTTGGATGACTCACGCTTGTGTCAAGTTGAAGTAAAACTGGCTAGGACAATTCTTTTCCCAAGATTAATTCTTGGGAAATTATGGGCCTGAAATATTTTTCTGTCTTCAGGGGTTTCCTCTATTCCAAGTTAGTTAAAACAAATAGTGATAGATAGGGCATCTATTTCAACCTCTCCCCACATGGCTACTGCATACATGTACTCAGCACACCTTTGCCTGCCTTGGAATCTGGTCTACTAGCCATAATTTTGTATATTTTAGCAACCTTACAAATGGTTATCATTATTTTCTTGCTTCTGGTGAGTCCACAGAAAAGCTATTAGAAGTACAGTGTAAGATAGAGACAATATGAATTATCTAACCTTGCCCATCGCAAACAGAAAAAGTTCTGTTGTTATAGGAAAGGAAAAATTAACAACAGAACAATCTAAATCTAATTATTTAGTGCCATGAACTTATTGTTAAGCTAACAAGAGGGATCAGAGGAAATAAAAACAATGGATTCTTTCATTGATTAGCCATTTGAGGTTTAGTCATCGAAAGCAAAATTATAAAATAAGATAAATAAAAGAAAATAAAATGAAAACCTATCCAGACATCAGTTCAAATAAATGTATGACTTTAACTCACAAATAACCCAGTTTTCCTGCTCAAATTAATGTAGACCAGACCATTAGACAAGTCCAATACCATACTTTTAGAGAAGGAAAAATACCAGAACTTTAATAGATTGTTCAGCTACATCGAATGAGTGAGAAGGTTAGGTTAGGCAAGGAAACTATGACGACTAGACACATAGCAAGATTCCTTACGACCATTGGCCTACAATTAAGGAAATGAGAATATCAGAGCACTCCAGAATATAAAATCTATTTCTATAGATCTAAAAATAAATTAATTGCAGTGAATATTTCCATTGTTTGAAAATATGACTTCATTAATTTTAATGATTTCTAAAATTATGTTTGCTGGCAAATATAGCATTTGAATTGCCTTGATTCAAAGGGAGAAGAGAGTTCTTAAATTTGTTCATGGCATAATAGCTATCAAAATATTCACAGTGTGATTATGAACCTTACAGCCTGCAGTTCATCTGCTTTGAGCAACTCCTAAGCCAGAATAGGAGTTAAATGCATGAAGCCATTTGACTGGTCCTGAGTTTCATGCACCAATGCTTAAATTCTTTACAGCACAAAAACCTTTAGAGAAGGGAAATGACTAATAGGGCCATTCTATTAGATATGGTTTATGGCTCTCTAATGTGTACATCCATAAACCTTACTTAGAAACAAAGAGCACGCTCCAAGGCTGCATCTTATTCAAACAAAAACCCTTTTTATAGTTGAATTGGCAATTTTCTGACTCTAAGTGTCTATAGCTATTATGCCCAGGATAGTTGCCTTGTGGTGTTTCTGAGCAGTATTTGTACAGCCATTGGGAGTTTAAGCCAAGGACAGTACAGTAGAATTGTGTCTAGGGAGCAAATGGTCAGAGCAGTTCCAATCAGAGCTAATAGCCCTCTAGAGTTTTAAGTGCTCCCAATATGCTGTTGAAGTTGTTATTTTAAACTCAGGCTGGTTCTTTATGTTTATCCGTATGGAAATGTGTGTGCTTATTATGGAACAGGTTTTTACAGATGAGAGTAAAATGGGATTCTAAAGTGAACACCAAATAAAGACTTTTTTGTTAAAAAATGAGATATCTTACATCTCTTTTTGAGATATTAAAAAAAACAAAAACAAAAACAAAACAGGAGGCTGCAGAGATGCTTCAGCAGTTAAAGCACTATGACACAAGCATGAGGTCCCCAATTTAGATCCCCAGAAGCCCACATAGACACAGGGTGGGTATGGAGGACCATTTGCAATGTAATTACATTCTTGTAAGAAGAAACAGAGCAGCAGAACAAGTTGGCTAGCTCTGAGTTTGAATGAGAGACATTGTCTCTATAAGGATTGAGGAAGAGCATTAGAGGACGATTCCCAACCTTCACCTCTTCTTCCACGTGCACATGCGCCCTCACACATGCACCCTCACACATGCTCCCACACATGCAAAAACTCATACACACATGCAGCATTCATTTCACGTGGACATATACATGAAAATTGAAATAGAAAAATAGTCAAATACATACACACATACCTTCTTATTTTGTGTGTGTATAAATATCGACCGCATAAATTGAATTCTTTTACATGTTTAGAATGTTATGATATTTAAAGCATGATAGATAAAAACTGATTTATGGAAAATCTCTATAAATTTCTCTCAAATTTATCTTCTATTTATTCTGCTTCCTAACCCCATTCATGTTTTCCCATTCCACCATGTAAACATCTCAATTTATTAGGAGAAATTCCTGTAGAACACGAATTTCTTTTTTTTAACCATGTTATAATTTATTTGTCTTGACTTTGACTTTGGCACATAAGTGCAGGAGCATTTTTGTACCTTCTCATGTATATCTGAATTTACAGGAAATAAGCTGTCAT
Organism: Rattus rattus; assembly: GCF_011064425.1. Classification (NCBI taxonomy): domain Eukaryota; kingdom Metazoa; phylum Chordata; class Mammalia; order Rodentia; family Muridae; genus Rattus; species Rattus rattus. Next base: position 179,169,754 of record NC_046156.1, read on the forward strand.
GAATATTGTCACGAATAGTGCTTATTCCCTGTCCTGCACACTGTCAATCAATCTTCCTGTTTCAAAGAGTCAGAGCAAGAGCTACAGTGGTCAACTATTGCTCATGGTCCCGTTTCTTATTATAAAATTTTCTTATTATATTACTTCTTCATATTAAAGTTCTGAGTTGTTCTGAATATATGTAGATTCTTCTCTCATATAATATACCCTGAAATTTCTTTAACACCATTTCTATAAACCAACAGATTCATTTGCAGAATGGATACCCTGTTATAGAGTAAAATAGGGCTCATTTTAACTTACAAAATTTCATAACCAGATATTTAAGTTGGAAAAATACTATCAGTAATTTCTTGTTGTCCATCACAACACATGTTAAATGTTAATGTGTAAGAGGACAAAATGATGACCATTTTAGTAGTCTCCTTTTGTTGAGAATAAACAATACCAAAAAAAAAAAATACCAGGCACATCATTATTATAGTTCCTTACCCAAGAGAGACATGATTTAACTCACATTTTACAGAGAAGTGGGACCCATGGTGACCAGTGACTTGACTCCAACACTCAAACTAAGTTTCATGCCATGATAAAATTGTCCATAGTGGAACTGAAATTTTCATTTCATTCACTCTTACCCCACAACCCTCATATATCTCATCATTGCATAATAACTTCTCTTCTGATGTATCATTCACAAACTATAAATATGCACATTTATTAAGATAATGACAATAGTCCATGATACCATAACAACTAAGATATATAAATCCCACAAAAAGAGAACAGTAAAATAGAAAGAACATTTATAGGTCAGAATTATATTGGCTCATTATGAAAATTTACTAAAAATAAGCATGATCCCCAAGCTACAGGCACTTTGCATTTATACTTTTACTATTAGATGAGTGATATTTCAGTTCATTAACCAACCACCCATTACCGATTGTTAATGGTCTGAGATCAAGTTTATATTTGATCCCAATAATATGCTAAGATATAAATTTAAATGCTGATTTCCCAACAGTATACTTATTTTATGGTGGATGTCACTAAAGCTTTCTTTTCTCTTATTCCCCCCAAAAAAAGTATTGAAAATTTCCAAAACAAGATCTACTAGGCTAAAATTTAAGATAATTTTGTCACAGGACTAAAAAACCTTAAAAGTGACCAAAGCTGTCAATTAAATAGCACACAAAGTTTTCAAAATAGAACAGATTAATGAAATAGGAATCATTTAATTTCAGAAATTATTTAGTAGTGTTTGAGAAGATTTATTAATTTTTCCTCATGTAATTAGTGTAAGAATCCAGGTGGACTTCCAGTTTCTGCCTGTGCACAGACCTGAAAGCCAGGTACCAGGAGCTCTGACACACCTGAGAGCAGAGGGAAGGCTTCTGCCCCCAGCAACCCTCCTACAGGCCTTAGAACACACAAACCCAGGAGCAGTCTGGGACAAGACCCTTTGGGTTTCTGCCTGCCCCTGAGGTTAAACTGGCCTGACAGCTCTCTGTACCCAAATCCTGTGGGGAAAGAGCTGGATTATCAGAAGGGCAGACATTCCTGAGAGCTCAGGGGAGACCTCCACTTCTGCTCACATTCCTGGCCTAAGAGGAATGCACCTAGTGCTCTCTGGGCACAGGAAGCTAGGAACAGTCAGGGGCATGTCCCCTCTGGTTTCTGCCTGTGCCCAGAGCTGAAAACCAGTCACCAAGGGGCCCTGACACACCTGAGAACAGAGGTATGACCACCTCTTCTGCTACTAGCAACCTACCTGCAGGCCTCAGGACACTCAAACCCAGGAGCAGTCTGGGAAAGGACCCTTCTTCTTTGCTAGACAAATAGCAGTTACCAAAGTTAAATCATGATCATATAAACCATCTAAACAACCCCATAACTCCTAAAGAAATAGAAGCTGTTATAAAAAGTCTCCCAACCAGATAATACCCAAGATCAGATAGTTGTAGTGCAGAATTCTATCATACCTTCATAGAAGACCTAATGGAAATATTGTCCAGACTATTTGATAAAATAGAAACAGAAGGAACACTACAGAATTCCTTCTATGAAACCATAATTATGCTTATACTTAAACCACACAAAGACCCAACAAAGAAAGAGAACTTCAGACCAATTTCCTTTATGAATATGGATGCAAAAAACACTCAATAAAATTCTTGCAAACCAAATCAATCAGTGTGATCCACTATGTAAACAAACTCAAAGAAAAAAATCATATGAACATCTCATTAGATGCTGAGAAAGCATTTGACAAAATTCAACATCCCTTCATGTTAAAAGTCTTGGAAAGATCAGGAATTCAAGGCCCATACCTAAACATAGTAAAAGCAATATACAGAAAACCAGTAGCTAACATTAAACTAAGTGGAGAGAAACTTGAAGCAATCCCACTAAAATTAGGGACTAGAAAAGGCTGTTCTGTCTCTCCCTACTTGTTCAATATAGTACCCAAAGTCCTAGCCAGAGCAGTCAGAGAACAAAAAGACATCAGAGGATACAAATTGGAAAGGAAGAGGTCAAAATATCACTATTTGCAGATGATATGATAGTATACGTAAATGACCCCAAAAGTTCGACCAGAGAACTGCTAAGCCTGATAAACAACTTCAGCAAGTGGCTGGGTATAAAATTAACTCAAACAAATCAGCAGTCTTCCTGAAAAGATAAAGAGGCTGAGAAAGAAATTAGGAAAATGACATGCTTCACAATAGTCCAAAAATAATATAAAATACCTTGGTGTGACTCTCACCAGGCAAGTGAAAGATCTGTATGACAAGAATTTTAGGTCTCTGAAGAAACAAATTAAGGAGGCTCTCACAAGATGGAAAGATCTCCCATGCTCATGGATTGGCAGGATATAATATAGTAAAAATGACCATTTTTCCAAAGGCACTCTACAGATTCAATGCAATCCCCATCAAAATTCCAACTCAATTCTTCACAGTGTTAGAAAGAACAATTTGCAAATTCATCCAGAATGACAAAAAATCCAGGATAGCAAAAACTTTCCTCAAAAATAATAGAACTTCTGAGGGAATCATCATCCCTCACCCCAAGCTGTATTACGGAGCAATAGTGATAAAATCTGTGTGATATTGGTACAGAAATGGGCATGTAGATCAATGGAATAGAATTGAAGACCCAGAAATGAACCCACACGCCTATGGTCACTTGATCTTTGACAAAGGAAGTAAAACCATCCAGTGGGTAAAACCATCCAGTGGGTAAAGGTAGCATTTTCAACAAATGATGCTGGTTCAACTGGAGGTCAGCATGTAGAAGAATGCAAATTGATCCAATCTTATCACCATATACAAAGCATAAGTGCAAGTAGATCAAGGAAGTTCACAAAAAACAAAATACACTGAAACTAATAGAAGAAAAAGTAGAAAAGCCTGGAACACATGGGTACTGGGGGAAATTTCCTGAACAAAACACCAATGACTTATGCTTTAAGATTAAGAATTGACAAATGGGACCTCTTAAATTACAAAGATTCTATAAGGCAAAGGACACTGTCTTTAGGACAAAACAGCAACCAACAGATTGGGAAAAGATCTTTACCAATTCTATATCTGATAGACAGCTAATATCTAATATATACAAACAACTCAAGAAGTTAGACTCCAAAGAGTCAAATAACCCTATTAAAATGGGTACAGAGTTAAACAAAGAGTCCTCAGCTGATGAATATCAAATGGGTAAGAAGTGCCGAAAGAAACGTTCAACATCCTTTGTCATCAGTGATATTCAAATCAAACAACCCTGAGATTCCACCTCACACCAGTCAGAATGGCTAAGACCAAAATCTCAGGTGACAACAGATCATGGTGAGGATATGGAGAAAGAGGAACACTCCTCTATTGTTGGTGGTATTGCAAGCTGGTACAATCACTCTGGAAATAAGTCTGGAGATTCCTCAGAAAATTGGATGTAGTACTACCTGAGGATCAAGCTATACCACTCCTGGGCACATACCCCAATGATGCTCCAACATATAATAAGGACACATGCTCCACTATGTTTATAGCAGCCTTATTTATAATAGACAGAAGCTGGAAAGAATTCAGATGACTCTCAACAGAAGAATGAATACAGAAAATGCAGTACTACTCAGCTATCAAAAACAATGACTTCATGAAATTCATCAGCAAATGGATGAAAGTAGAAAATGTCATCCTGAGTGAGGTAACCCAATCACAAAAAATGATGCATAGTATGCACTCACTGATGAATATTAAACCAAAAACTTGAATTACCCAAGACACAATTCACAGACCATACCAAGCTCAAGAAGGACAACCAAAGTGTGAATGCTTTAGTCCTTCGTAAAAGGGAAAATAAAAATATTCATAGGAGGATATATGTAGACAAAGTTTAGAGCAGAGACTGAAGAAATGACCATTCAGAGCCTGCCTCACCTGGGGATCCAGCTCATATATATACAGCCACCAAAACTAGACAATATTGATGAAGCCAAGAAGTGCATGCTGACAGGAACCTGATATAGCTGTCTCCTGAGAGGCTCAGCCAGAACATGACAAATATAGTGGCAAATGCTAGCAGCAAATCATTGAAATGAGAATGGGGTCCCAGTTAGAGGAGTTAAAGGTTGGAAGAAGCTGAAAGGGCTTTCAACCCCATAAGAACAACAATGTGAACCAGCCAGAGCTCCTAGGGACTAAACCATTACCCAAAGTCTATACATGGACAGACCCATGGCTCCAGCTGCATATGGATGGCCTTGTTGGGCACCAATGGGAGGAGAAGCCCTTGGTCCTGCTGAAGATGGATCCACCAGTGTAGGAGAATGTCAGGGTGGGAAGTGGGAAAGTTGTGGAGGGAGAACTCCCTCATAGAAAGGGGAAGGAGGTGAGATAGGAGGCTTATGGAAGGGAAACCAGGAAAGGGAGTAACATTTGAAGTGCAAATAAAAAAGTCCCATAAAAATTATTCTTATTCTCAACATTAAATAAAAAGTAGAACCCAGGTGACTTGTGTCATTTTGTTACACAATTGTCCATTGAAGTTAGAACAGAACATTTCCTGGGAAAGACCCATCATTTCTATTTTCAGCAACTGGACTTTATTTTCCTACTATATTTGGCTCCTGTGCTATTCAAAGAGTCATTTTAGGATACACAGTAGAACATCCATGGAATCAAAATGTTACTGCTTTTTTCCTACTATTATGTTTAATATTAATTTTACATGTATTGTCTCTTTTCTTCATGCAATATAACATCTACAAGACTTTTTCCTGTCTATAGCAGCTTATATTGTTTTATTTGTTCACAGAATCAGAAATGTGACAACCAATTGCTCATAAAAGCTCTCCAAAGTGAGATTTATCCAGTCCCTACATGGCCACAAATCCTTTCCAAGAACAATGTAATGGCTTCATCAGTTTGATATTCACAGGGCTACATTGTCTGAAAAGGTCTGAGAAGCTCTAAGATGAATCATTCCCTTAATTTGGAAATGTTTGTTCTCTTCTACCTATGTATCAATGGTAGATCATAATATCTATTCGAAACTGGTTTATACTGGAGATCTTAACTAAACCCTACTCTCAATATCAACACAAACTCAGCATGAAAATGCCTGTGATTGTTTACATCCTCTCTATAATAAGATGGATGCATTTTATACCAAAACTAAAAACAAAAATAAAACAAAAAATTAAGACAACAAAGTGAGATAAACTTATATTAAAATGAATGAATTGCATGGGAAAAGAAATCTAGCCAATACCCAGAACATTATCAAATCACAGAGAAGCTATCCTTTCAAATGCAAGCTTTATAAAATAAGGACCTGAGATACCCATTGCAAATGGAAGCCTTTCTCTACAATATTATGAATGAAATCTAACTCCTCTAAATAAAAGTGAATAGATAAAGAAAAATTTTTAAAAACTGTCTAAAAAAGACACAGGATAATATTTGCATAATCTTGAGCATCCCACATACCCCACAGGCCTCTGAGGATAAAGAGCAACAAGAGCTCCCATGTCATGCCAGTGGAAACATAATATAGTGCAATCATTTTGGTCAAAAATCTAAATATTGATATTTATACATATATTTAATATAGTCTGCTGAATATTATAATACAAAATGCATTGTAACAAATATATTAAATAACTACTTCAAATATAATATATTTACCATATGATACTTATCTCAAGAGATAAGAAAGCAGATGTCTATGCAAAGCTTTTTGAGTAAACATTCATATCGAACTTATTTATAATAACCCAAAACCAAGAGCAATCTGAATATTGACGAACAGGTGAATGCCTGAAAATTTGAGATACAACTGTGTATTGAGATATTACTCAGGAGCACAATTTTTTTTTCTATTTTCATAAACCTTGCATGAGAAAATCTCAAAATCATTACACTGAATTTTAAAAATGCTAAGAAGTAATACTCTGTATTACTTCTCCTCAATAAATTTTATAAAATGGCAAATGATTTTACCTTTTAAAAAGCATAAATGAAACCTCCTTAATGAGAGGTGGCCAGATGAAAAGACAAAGGTAAAATAAAGAGACATGTTGGAACTTTTAAGAGTAATAGTTGTGCTAATTACTTTTAATATAAAGAAAGTTTTACATTGATGAGTATTATATACATTTTTATAAAATGTTCAATTTTTTACCTACATATCTACACTTTTTCACATATGAATTTTAACTCAACAAAGCCGTGGAGGAAAACATTTTAGAAGACACAGAGTGTGTTTTGTAAAGAAATAAAAGGTTAAAAGTGATGAACGTAGTAGACAAGTTTCTATAACACTACAAAGAGAAAAAATGGGAGACACGTTTCTGGTATTCAACTCAGCTGCCCACCCACTGGGAACTTATCAGCCCTTGCTGCTGATGAAAGGAAAATTACGAATTATTTATGCAATTTCTCATTGTTTCTCTGTTGCGTGAAGCTTCAAGTCTTAGAAATTGATAAAAATGCTAAGATATAATGGATAGAACTCACCTTAGAAGTGACAAAACAGAATCAATTTGTTTAAGAAATATGGGCTGCTAAACAAAAGCAAATTGAAAGCAAATACATCAGAGGGCTACCTGAAAAAGACAAATGACACCAAGATCCTGTAGAGATTAATAGTTATATTCAGAGTCAGCTGAGTCCCTCAAAATTGTAGCTATTTGAGTTCGGGAGAGAAGAATGGAAAATCAGAAGCAGCAGTTGGAACAGTTTCAAATGGCGGAACATAGAATAATGGGGAACTCTACATTAAAATGGGGTCACGAATTAATTATACTCAACAATTACCCAGAGTATAGTCATGGAGACAGAATTCTGTCTCAGCACCCTGACCTTAAGAGCACTACTGAGGCTTAGCAAAGTTGAATATGTCAGACTAATGACACAATAGGAGATGAGAAAATGGACAAATCTAAGAAGAAACACTAAGAAAATTCCTGCTATGTGTTCCAGGTAACATTAGTATCATGAAGTGACAAGAACAGACTAATTGTCCCAAAAGAAATCATACAAGGCATGTTTTACCAAAGCCTAGTTTCTTTTTATAGCAGAAGGCATCTAATATATACATGTATTCTGGATAATAGTTTAGCCTAATGTTATATTCAAAAATGAAAGCAAATTGATTGTGTACCATAAATCTTGAGGGTGTAAAATCATATAACAGAAAAATAAATTAGCTACATTATTGTTTCATACAAGTATAAACTAATTAAACTAACTCTGACCAAGTATAGTGGACATTCTTTTTAAAGTTGCTAATCTTTCTTACAAACAAAATTAAATTAAATGTTAATATGTAATAAGTTTTATTTCTTAGTTCACTTTGCTTATGAAAATTTAAGATAGTCTTTATAATTTGATAATGGTGTTTCATTTATTTTCTTAAATTTGGAATGGTCAAATCCCTGGTTCAAAAACAAAGTAACCAAACACAAGTAGCCAAGTTAGAACTGTAATATTAATTATCACATATATGAATGGTATTATTTTATTCTTTAGGGAAAATCAAGATTAATTTGGGGAGCTATAGAAAAATTCAAAGGCATAACTAAAAAAGTATGCTATCTGGTGAACTCAATGGAATAACTACAGCACTAATATCTTTGTAAGTTTAGTTTCAGTTTGATAAAAGAATGTCTTTTCTCTAGAGTTCAACGCAATGACTGCTTTCTCCTAACTTTCAAATGCTAGCTGACATAAAGACTAATATCTTTGCTCTAAAACACAAATTTGCTGACCAAGGTAACTAATTCTTTCCTTCCTTCTCCATATCCATAATAAGCTATTTACATTGATTTTAAATTTTGCTTCCTTTACAAAGGTATCATGTTTTAAACAAAATACTTGCGAAGTAGTCTGACTGCAGTCTTCTTGGAGTTTAATGATTTTCCAATGATACTTAGCAGCATTTTAAAAGCAATTCACGTTCACTATTTCTACAAAGTAGTTTGATTTTTAAGAATGTTATTTATTTATCATTCATGGTTTTAAATAACATTTGTTTAAATTATTTAACTGCTTAAGAAGCACCGCCAATGGAGAGTTTGGGGACTTGTTTACACAGAGAGACACAAAACACACTCAGACACAGCCCAATAGACAACATTCACACACACACACATGTGCACGCACGCGCACACGCACACACACACACACACACACACACACACACACTTCACCCTAAATCTAGTGGCCACTCAGAGTATCTTGAACCCATGCAGCAAGATGAATGCTCTTTTTAGGATTTTGAGAATTACTGCATTATGAGTTAGACTTCTTTGAGGTAGAAGCTAGACATTTTCTTGATTGGTCCCTTTTGCCATTAAGTAACATGTCAGGAACACTTTTTTAAAATGGTGACGCAGTCTGTCACTAAACAGTAGCTATAGAAATTGATTTTATAATGGGAGAAGTAGGGAAGCTTTCCCAAATCAAAACTGCAGTTACGATGATTTTATTATCAACTTGCCAGTTATAAACGTTGATGGTCAATAGCTTCAAATTCCTGACTTGAGACTCCATCAAATTATACCACTCTTCAATAGTACCCCTGGTTTGATGTCTTAACATACTCTTTGATAAAATGAGGATCTGTGGTACTAAAGGTAAATTCCCACCAGAAACAAGGGTTCCTCTATCGTATTTCAGCAACTCACAATGCCTACATATCCTTGGATACTTAGGTTTTGTTTAGTTTTCAGAACCCATTTAAGATTCTTGCTTTGTCATCCCCACCTACAGGTGCATCACTGGTCCAGGTCTCCCTTGGCTACTAGGTCCCAAGATGAGAACTGGATGTATAGACAACGCTCATTAGACCCCATTTGTGTGCACTGATGTTGGAAGTAAAAAAGGCCAATAAAGATCTATCAGAGGACTGCTTCTGTTTCAGTACTTTACTATCCCTAATGCTAGGGCAGTTCTGCCTCCAAGCCTGTTCTGGCTTGCCTGGATGTCCTGAGAAACAATCTTAACTGTTTAAAGTCGTTAAACCATTCTCTCTCAATAGGAATCTAGCAATCTTGAGCAAGGCTCTAGGTAAGCCTTTGAGCAATTTCCAAGGGTGGAGGTCTGCCGGTTATTGGAGGGTGAACTCTTCCTTATTAGTGTTCAATGTGCCTGAAATGTCTGTGCTTTCTACAAGAACTGAGAATCTACACTAATCAGTGTGTAATTTATATCCAAGTTAGTTAGGAGAGCTGCTGTTCTGTTTCTGATGATCATTTGGCTTTTAGTTGCTTGGGATGATGTTTTTGGAGTGAGCATGAGATGCTCTTGTAATCTCACAGTCAGCTTTGAGGAATGAGATGACAAATCGCAGAAGAGGGGGATGTGTAATCGTAATGTTCTCAGTTGTTCTAACAGACCCCACATCACTATATGTGATACAGCAAAAGCCAGCATCTGAAATTCTCTTCTTAAATAATGGTTCATTATAGTCAAAAAGTCCACATGTTACAAAAAAAGTACAAGAAATAATTAGAAATATACTTTGCATCTAATGGTCAAAATGCATAATTTATCTGGTGTTCTCAAAAACCCAGCCAATTGCAAGGAAAGATGCAATTTTGATGCTAAAATTTCTTGATTGTGACTGAGAGAAGGCATTTCTCATCAATCAGAGAAAAAATTGAAGTCTTTACTCTTTTTCTTTCTATTTTTCTGGGAGGTCATTTTTGTTAACTATTATATAAAAATCTCTAGTACTGTATATTAATAACCTGTTCTTATTAAGACTTAATTTAATTTGAAGATACACATGGTAGATAAGAATAACTAGTATTTGATGAATTAACATTATCCTTTTCTGATGAAATGTATGGTGAATGATGTTGTGCTTTTCTCTTATTGTCTATGTTATTACTCAGTTGTAGCTGATTACTAAGAACTAAAGTTCCCTAGAGTTCAACACTAGGGAGTTCTTTTTTTTTTCTTTTTTTCAGAGCTGGGGACTGAACCCAGGGCCTTGTGCTTGCTAGGCAAGTGCTTACTGAGTAGGAGTTCTTGATGTGCAAGCATCAGGATCCAAGTTTGGATCTCTAGGACTTCCTGAAAATTGCGGTCATGGCTAGAAATTCTTGTAACACCAGTCCTGGGATAAGATGTAGGGAAAACTAAGACGAGACAGGAGTGAAGGCAGGGCAGAGATGAGTGGGAGGTAGTGCAGAGAGACAAGAAGGCCTTGTGACTTGCTGGACAACAAGCCAGGCTCTCTGAAAACCAGCCAGCTTGATCTTCAGCTAGAGATCCTGCATCCGGAGAAAAGGGAGATAGAGGGAGGTACCCAATGTGTTCCTTCAAACACACATGCATGAGTGCAAAGGTGCACACACACATACACACACTCATGTATATAACACACACAACATAAACATACAACACACATACATGTATAGAACACATACAACAAATACTACAAATACACACATGTGTACACTAAACACATGTGACACACATACACACATACACATATACAATACATACAACATAAGCATACAACACACATTCATGTGTACAATACACACAACATAGACATACAAATACACACATGCGTACAGTACACATAGCACAGGCATACAGCACATACACACACACAAACACACACACACACACACACACACACACACACCATAAACAGAAATTGACCACTGGCCAAAACTAACCTCAATCTCTTTGAGAAACAGTGTTGTATCTGATGAATTTAATATTAGCAATAATTCAAAATATTGGGCACTTTTTTTTTTTGTAGTTAAAAACGTAAGTTTCCTCTTTATTATTTTCTTTAGAATTGTATATTCTTTTTTTTTATTAACTTGAATATTTCTTATATACATTTCGAGTGTTATTCCCTTTCCCGGTTTCTGGGTGAACATCCCTTCCTCCCCCTTCCTTATGGGTGTTCCTCCCCACCCTCCCCCATTGCCGCCCTCCCCCGACAGTCTAGTTCACTGGGCACTTTTAATGGGATTGGACTTTCAAGTTAAACAATGCTTTGAGCTTCATTTCTACACTAAGAAACATGGAAATAGTGAGCTGTGAACAAGATAGTCACTTAATGTGCTGAATTCCCATTAAATGTACAGTCTAAAATTCCTCTAGGAACACTTAAATAGCAGTAGCATTTTAATGGCTATTACAATAGCATCGATGTGGAGCTGAAGCCTGGTCCCCAAGGTCTAACGGCAGGATATAAACCACCTCACACTGGATGCTATTTTCTCACTCAGGCACATACCTGAGCTCAAGTATAAGACTTTCTGTTGCTTAGCTTTTTCAGAAAGTCACAAATTAAACAATATTTCTTGATTGATTTTAACAGTACTCTTAAGTAACAGAAACAATACATGTGCTACCCCCCAGTGGCCGCTGATCGGAACTGCTCCATGAGGAGCAGAGCACTTGTGGGAGATGGTGACTTCTACATTATGCTGTGAAGGGCAACAACGAATATTCGGGAAATGTTTACAATGACTTGCAGGTGATGTAATCCACTTTCAAGGCAGAATGGATTCAGATATTGGAACTGGAATTGTTGTTGTAAAAATATAAAAATAAAAAGTATTGTGGTCTTTTTACCCTGCTAGGTCTACACCTCGGTGCCCAAGATATCTGCTAGATATCTGGGCGGAAACACATCCCAGCGGCACTTTCCTACACTCAAACCCTCACGTAAAAGAACACACAACACAATAATCTTAGATCCAATTGATAAGATATAATTGCCCACTTAAACATACAAAGCCCGGTACCATCCATCCCTTAAGGACATTAATAACAACCTGTAAATACACAGAGCAGATCTTAACATCACCTGCCATTGCTTCTCACCCTCTCTCTCTCCTGTCTCTCCTTCTCTTTCCTAGTGTCCTCCTCTTCCTTCAAACTTCTCCCACCCATCCTTCCTTCTCCTCCAATGACAGCCCTCCTTCTATCCTGTACCTGCCCCTCACCTGTACTTTACAAATTCAATGGAGAGGTGGTTCTGGTGAAGTCACCTGAGTCCTGAGTCCTTGACTAGGCAGCTGTCCTTGGGGCAGTGGAATTAGCACCAAAATACAGATAACTTCAGGACAAACCACAACAGGAATAATTACTGATGAAAACTGGCTTTAATATTTAAAACAGCAATTTTCTTTTTTTTAAAGATTCAATTGATAAGATATAATTGCCCACCTAAACAAACAAAGCCCAGTACCACCCATCCCTTAAGAACATTCATAACAACCTGTAAATACACAGAGCAAGATCTTTACGTCAGTCTCCGTTGTCCTGCCACGGCTTCTCGGCCTCTCTTCCTCTCTTCCTCTCTCTTTATTCCAGTCTCCTCCTCTTCCTTCAAACTTTTCTCCCACCCATCCTTCCTTCTCATCCAATGACCGGCCTCCTTCTATCTTGTACCTGCCTCACCTGTAACATCATCCCACATTTCACCCTTTCTGTGTAATTAAAAAAAAAAACTTTTCTCTCAAATATAAGCTGAACACAACTATTATTATTTTGTAATTAAAAGCATAAAATATATCTAACACCTAGTCCAACACTATATCAGTTAAACAGAACATTTAGGTATCCATTCCAGCTTAAGAAAGGCTTAAAATCTATATTATATCTTGGCTAGCTTGTATACTACCTGATAACTATCTAATAAAATATGTATATTCAGAGTTAAACAGCCTGAAAGGCTATGAGACTATAATCACTCTTCAACCCCATCAGAAATCTGAGGATGGCCAAATATCTATATACATAGGAAGCCTAACATGGCTTCTAGAACTGAGAGGTTGTAGAGACAAATCTCCACTAGCACAGTCCCCTGTCAGCAACATGTGAGTACAAGTCTTCAGCCTTCTGGCCCAGAATCAACAGCAATTTTCTAATTACATTGTAACTAATGCTTTACCGTTAATGTAGCATTAAGGCTTTAGCAGTCGTTAAACAATTGCATTTCCGTTTTTAATGTACTAGTGAACAAATCCTAGAGTATTATTCTAGTGAGACGATGGAAGAAAGGAGTGAAAAACAAAGACAAGGGGAAGAAATAAGGGATTTTCAGGGAAGGAGGAAGAGGGAAAGACGATCCTAATCTGTTTCTGATCCTTACATATGCAGATCAATTAGCTCTTAATTTTTTTCTGAAATGAACATTGAACCCTCTCATTTTCTGTAATTAAGTCTTCACGTTGGAGAATACTGTAACACTATTGTCCAAACATCTTTCTGTCAGAAAGCTTATTTACTTATTTATAGTAATTGCACTCTGATTCTCCATTGTGTGATTTTTTACATAGTGGAGCTAAGTCTCTTTCTTCTCTTATTGTCCTATTTCACAGAACACTAACTTAAGCAACTTGCTGCTCACACTGCCCAGTGTTCTCTTGAGTGGACATGACTGGAATGTTCACTTCCTCAACACTGATATTGAGTTCCTTACCATATGGATGAACTCTGGCTTTGAGGTCATGTCCACCCCACCCCCCCGATTAAATGGCTGCCAAAGTCCTAGTTTTCCATTAAACAACATTTTTAATCACTAATAATTATGATTTTGGCTTTTAGTCTCCATTGCCCATTTAAAAATCCTCTTGAAACACACATGGTACGCACTCACTGATATTAGTGGATATTAGCCCAAAAGCTCAGAATACCCAAGATACAATTCACAGACCACATGAAGCTCACGAAGAAGGACGACCAAAGTATGGATGCATCAGTCCTTCTTAGAAGGGGGAACAAAATACTCACAAGAGAAAACAGAAAGACAAAATGTGGAGCAGAGATTTAAGGAAAGGCCATCCAGACACTGTCCCACCTGAAGATTCATTCCATATACAATCACCAAACACAAACACTACTGCAGAAGCCAAGAAGTGCATGCTGACAGGAACCTCATATAGCTGTCTCCTGAGAGACACTGCAAGAGCCTGACAATTACAGAGGCAAATGCTTGCAGCCAACCATTGGAGTGAGAATGGGGTCCCCATTGGAAGAGTTAGAGAAAGGACTAAAGGAGCTGAAGGGGTTTGCAACCCATAGGAAGAACAACAATAAAAACCAACCAAAACCCCAGAGCTCCTACAGAGTAAGCCATCAACCAAATAGTACACATGGAGGAAGGGACCTATGGCTCCAGCCATGTATGTAGCAGAGGATGACCTTGTTTAGCATCAGTGGGAGGCCCTGTGAAGTCTTGATGCTCCAGTGTAGAGGAATGCTAGGGTGTGGAGGAGGGAGAGAGTATATGGATGGGTGGGGGAGCACCCCCATTGAAGTAGGGGGAGGAGGGTAGCATTGCGGGGGTTGCCAGAGGGGAAACTAGGAAAGGAGACAACATCTGAAATGTAAATAATGAAAATATCCAATAAAAGCAAAAAATCCTCTTGAATGCAGAAGAAATTCTGGCCATTCAAGACAAGTGTTACTGTTGTTCACAAATTCCTCCACCCTATCATGATGTAAATGAGAGAGCATATAAATATCTGTAAAGACTTTTTTTCAAAAAATCTTATAAAATTATACAACCTGTGCTATTGAGTTCTATCTGAGGAAATCCATAGACCAGTATAGTTCCAATAGTAAATGAGAAATACAAGCACAATATTCAGAACATTGAGTAATTCACAGTAAATTACTTAAGCCCTAATCAGTATTTGTTGAGTAATCCAAGTAATTACCATATGTTTTCATACGAGGTAAGTATGAGCCAAAGCTTCACTGGCCCAGAACTCAAAGGCAACTTCAAACCAAGAGTTCCACTGAAATGCAACATTGAGAAAATATATGCAGCTCAAGTTCATGCTTTTGATCATCAAATATATAAGGTGAACAACTATAATGAAATTTTCAATCAATAAATTAAATACATGCTGTTTATGTTTATAAGAACTGAAAGTTAAAAGTTAAAATATGATGCTGGCAAGATCAGAAGGAATGTTATATGCTTTATGTAAAATTCTAACTTTATCACTAAATAACAGGAACCCATTAAAGTTAGGATTTCAGTTAAAGATGAGTTTTATACAAATTGCTCAATGTTAGGCAAGATGGTCTGGAGTAGGGGCAGGTGAAGGAGGATCCAGTTAGGGTGTCACCTTAATAGGCTGCTTAGAAAAGCTATCTTGAGCCAGAATTCAGGCAGTAGAGGAGACTTTTTAGAATTTAATGAAAATAAAGGCACAACATATCCAAACTTATGGGACACAATGAAAGCAGTGCTAAAAGGAAAACACATAGCTCTGAGTGCCTCCAAAAAGAGACTGCAGAGAGCAAACACTAACAGCTTGAGAGCACACCTGAAAACTCTAGAACAAAAAGAAGCAAATACACCCAAGATGAGTACACAGTAGGAAAGAGTCAAACTCAGAACTGAAATCAACCAAGTAGAAACAAAAAGAGCTATACAAAGAATCAACAAAAACAGGAGCTGGTTCTTTGAGGAAATCAACATGATAGATAAACCCTTAGCCAGACTAACCAGAGGGCACACAGATATTACCCACATTGGCAAAAACAGAAATATAAAGAGAGACCTAACAGAAACTGAAGTAATTCAAAAAATTTTCAGATTCTGCTACAAAGGCCTACACTCAACAAAACTGAAAAATCTGGAGGGAATGGAAAATTTTCTAGACAGATACCAGGATCTGTTAAATAAGGATCAGATAAACCATCTAAACAGTACCATAACCTCTAAAGAAATAGAAGCAGTCATTAAAATTCTCCCAAGCAAAAAAGCCCCGATCAGATGGGTTTAATGCACAATTCTATCAGACTGTGAAAGAAAACCTGATACCAAAACTCTTCAAACTATTCCACAAAATTGGAACAACACTACCCAATTAATTCTTTGAAGCCACAATTATGTTTATACCCAAACCACACAAAGATCTTAAAAAGAAAGAGAGCTTCAGACCAATTTCCATTATGAATATCAATGCAAAAATACTCAATGACAAACCGAATTCAAGAACACATCAAAGCAATCATTCATCATGATCAAGTAGGCTTCATCCCAGGGATGCAGGGATGGTTCAATATATGTAATCCACTATATAAACCAACTCAAAGAAAAAAGCCACATGATCATCTCATTAGATGGTGAGAAAACATTTGGCAATATTCAAAACCCCTTCATGATAAAAGTGTAGAAAAGATGAGGAATTCAATTCCTGTATCTAAACATAGTAAAAGCAATATACAATAAACCGATAGCCAACATTAAACTAAATGGAGAGAAACTTGAAGCAATCCCACTAAAATCAGGGACTAGACAAGGCTGCCCACTCTCTCCCTACCTAATTAGTATAGTACTCAAAGTCCTAGACAGAGCAATTAGACAAAAATAAGAGGTCAAAGCAATACGAATTGGAAAGGAAGAACTTAAAATATCACTATTTGCAGATGATATAATAGTATACATAAGTGACCCCAAAAATTCTACCAGAGAACTCCAACAGCTAATAAACAACTTCAACAAAGTGACTGGATATAAAATTAACTCAAACAAATCAGTAGCCTTCCTCTACTCCAAGGATAAGCTGGCTAAAGAAGAAATTAGGGAAACAACACCCTTCAAAATAGCCACAAATAATATAAAATACCTTGGTATGACTCTAAGCAGGCAAGTATAAGATCAGTATCAAGTCTCTGAGGAAAGAAATTTAAAGACAGTCTCAGAAAATGGAAAGATCTCACATGCTCGTGGATTGGCAGGATTAATATAATAAAAATGGTCATCTTGCAGAAAGCAATACACAGATTCAATGCAATCCCCATGAAAATTCCTACTCAATTATTCATAGAGTTAGAAAGGGCAATTTGCAATTTCATTTGGAATAACAAAAATCCCAGGATAGCAAAAACTATTCTCAACAATGAAAGAATTTCTGAGGGAATCACCATCCCTGACTTCAAGCAGTATTGCAAAGTAATAGAGGAAAAACTGCATGGTATTGGTACAGAGACAGGCAGGTGAAATCAAATTTACAACCCAGAAATGAACCCACACATCGATGGTCACTTGATCTTTGAAAAGGGAACTAAAACTATCCAGTGGAAAAAAGACAGCTTTTCAACAAATGGTTTCTGGTTCACCTGGAGGTCAGCATGTGGAAGAAAGCAAATCAATCCATCCTTATCTCCTTGTACAAAGCTCAAGTCCAAGTGGGACAAAAACCTCCACATAAAACCAGATACACTGAAATTAATAAAAGTAAAAGTGGGAAACAGCCTCAAACACATGGGCACAGGGGAAATATTCCAGAAAAGAACACCAATGGCTTATGCTCTAAGATCAAGAATCGGCAAATGGGACCTCATAAAATTACAAAGTTTCTGTAAGGAAAAAGACATTGTCAATAGGACAAAATGGCAACCAGAGATAGGAAAAAAAGATCTTTTCCAATCCTATATCCGATAGAGGGCTAATATCTAATTTACACAAAGAACTCAAGAAGTTTTAGAGTACAGAGAATCAAATAACCCTATTTTAAAAAATGGGGTATAGATCTAAACAAAGAATTCTCAACTGAAGAAGATTGAACGGCCAAGAAGGACCTAGAGAAATGTTCAACATCCTTATTCTTCAGGGAAATGCAAATCAAAACAACCCTGAGATTCCACCTCAAATCAGTCAGAATGGCTAAGATATAAAACTCAGGTGACTGCAAGTGGTGGCTAGGATTTGGAAAAAGAGGAAAACTCCTCCATTGTTGGTGGGATTGCAAACTGGGGCAACCACTCTGGAAATCAGTCTGGTGGTTCCTCAAAGAATTGGACCTAGTACTACCTGAGCATGAGGCTATACCACACCTGGGCCTATACCTAAAAGATGCTCCAACATATAACAAGGACACATGCTCCATTATGTTCATAGCAGCCTTATTTATAATAGCCAGAAGTTGGAAAGAACCCAGATATCCTTCAACAGAGGAATGGATACAGCAAATGTGGTACATTTACACAACGGAGTACTACTCAGCTATTAAAAACAATAACTTCATGAAATTCTTAGACAAACAAATGGAATTAGAAAATACCATCCTGAGTGAGTAACCCAATCCCAAAAGAACACACGTGGTATGCACTCCCTGATAAATAGTTATTAGCCCAACAGATCGGAATACCCAAGATACAACAAATACTCAATAAAATACTGGCAAACCAAATCCAAGAGCACATCAAAACAATCATTCATCATGATCAAGTAGGCTTCATCCCAGGGATGCAGGGATGATTCAATATACGTAACCCACTATATAAACAAACTGAAAGATAAAAACCACATAATCATTTCATTAGATGCTGAGAAAGCATTTGACAATATTCAACACCCGTCATGATAAAAGTCCTGGAAAGAATAGAAATACAAGGCCCATACCTAAACATAGTGAAAGCCATATACAGCAAACCAGTCGCTAACATTAAACTAAATGGAGAGAAACTTGAAGCAATCCCACTAAAATCAGGGACTAGACAAGGCTGCCCACTCTCTCCCTACTTATTCAAGATAGTTCTTGAAGTTCTAGCCAGAGCAATCAGACAACGAAAGGAGATCAAGGGGATACAGATTGGAAAAGAAGTCAAAATGTCACTATTTGCAGATGATATGATAGTATATTTAAGTGATCCCGAAAGTTCCACCAGAGAACTACTAAAGCTGATAAACAACTTCAGCAAAGTGGCTGGGTATAAAATTAACTCAAATAAATCACTAGCCTTCCTCTACACAAAAGAGAAACAAGCCTAGAAAGAAATTAGGGAAACGACACCGTCATAATGGTCCCAAATAATATAAAGTACCTCGGTGTGACTTTAACCAAACAAGTAAAAGATCTGTACAATAAGAACTTCAAACCTCTGAAGAAAGAAATTGAAGAAGACCTCAGAAGATGGAAAGATCTCCCATGCTCATGGATTGGCAGGATTAATATAGTAAAAATGGCCATTTTACCAAAAGCAATCTACAGATTCAATGCAATCCCCATCAAAATACTAATCTAATTCTTCAAAGAGTTAGACAGAACAATTTTCAGATTCATCTGGAATAACAAAAAACCCAGGATAGCTAAAACTATCCTCAACAATAAAAGGACTTCCGGGGGAATCACTATTCCTGAACTCAAGCAGTATTGCAGAGCAATAGTGATAAAAACTGCATGGTATTGGTACAGAGACAGACATATAGACCAGTGGAATAGAATTGAAGACCCAGAAATGAACCCACACACCTATGGGTAGTTGATTTTTGACTAAGGAGCCAACACCATCAAATGGAAAAAAGATAGCATTTTCAGCAAATGGTGCTGGTTCAACTGGAGGTCAACATGTAGAAGAATGCAGATCGATCCATGCTTATCACCCTGTACAAAGCTTAAGTCCAAGTGGATCAAGGACCTCCACATCAAACCAGATACACTCAAACTAATAGAAGAAAAACTAGGGAAGCATTTGGAACACATGGGCACTGGAAAAAATTTCCTGAACAAAACACCCATGGCTTATGCTCTAAGATCAAGAATCGACAAATGGGATCTCATAAAACTGCAAAGCTTCTGTAAGGCAATGGACACTGTGGTTAGGACAAAACGGCAACCAACAGATTGGGAAAAGATCTTTACCAATCCTACAACAGATTGGTAAAGGCGTATATCCAAAATATACAAAGAACTCAAGAAGTTAGACTGCAGGGAGACAAATAACCCTATTAAAAATGGGGTTCAGAGCTAAACAAAGAATTCACAGCTGAGGAATGTCAAATGGCTGAGAAACACCTAAAGAAATGTGTTCAACATCTTTAGTCATAAGGGAAATGCAAATCAAAACAATCCTGAGATTTCACCTCACACCAATGAGAATGGCTAAGATAAAAAACTCAGGTTATAGAAAATGCTGGTGAGGATGTGGAGAAAGAGGAACACTCCTCCACTGTTGGTGAGATTGCAGATTGGTACAACCATTCTGGAAATCAGTCTGGAGGTTCCTCAGAAAATTGGACATTGAACTACCTGAGGACCCAGCTATACCTCTCTTGGGCATATACCCAAAAGATGCCCCAGCATATAAAAAAGACACGTGCTCCACTCTGTTCATAGCAGCCTTATTCATAAGCTTAGAAGTGGAAAGAACCCAGATGCCTTCAACAGAGGAATGGATACAGAAAAATGTGTACATCTACACAATTTTTTCAGCTATCAAAAACAATGCCTTTTGAAATTCATAGGCAAATGGTTGAACTGAAAATATCATCCTGAGTGAGGTAACCTAATCACAGAAAAACACACATGGTATGCACTCATTGATAAGTGGCTATTAGCCCAAATGCTTGAATTACCCTAGATGCACAGAACACATAAAACTCAAGAAGGATGACCAACTACAATTCACCTTCTTAAAAGGGGGAACAAGAAACCCTTTAGGAGGAAATAGGGAGGCAAAGTTTAGAACAAAAGCAGAAGGAACACCCATTCAGAGCCTGCCCCGCATGTGGCCCATACATATACAGCCACCAATTAGATAAGATGGATGAAGCAGAGAAGTGCAGGGTGACAGGAACCAGATGTAGATCTCCTGAGAGACACAGTGAATACAACAAATACATTTTAATGCCATCAGAAACCACTGTTCTGAGAACAGGATGAATCAGAGAAAGAACTGGAAGAGCTTGAAGGGCTCGAGACCTCCATGAACAAAGAAGAAAGAAGAAGAAGAAGAAGAAGAAGAAGAAGAAGAAGAAGAAGAAGAAGAAGAAGAAGAAGAAGAAGAAGAAGAAGAAGAAGAAGAAGAAGAAGAAGAAGAAGAAGAAGAAGAAAGACCAACGTGTGGATGCTTCATTGAAGGAACAAAATACTCACTCGAGGAAATATCAGGGCAAAGAGTGGAGCAGAGACTGAAGAAAAAGCCAACCAGAGACTGTCCCACCTGGGGAATCCATCCCATAATCAGTCATCAAACCCAGTCACTCTTGTTGATGCCAAGAAGTGCTTGCTGATGGGAGCTGGTATGGATGTCTCCTTAGAGGCTCTGCAAGAGCTTTACTGATACAGATGAGCATTCTTGCAGCTGACTATCAGACTAAGCACAAGGACTCCAATGGAGAAGTTAGAGAAAGGACTGAAGGAGCTGAAGGGCTTTGCAACCCCATAGGAAGAACTACAATATCATCCAACCAGACACTCCAGAGCTCCCAGAGACTAAACCACCAATCAAATAATACACATAGAGGGACCCATGGCTTAAGCAACATATGTAGCAGAGGATGGCATTGTCTTTCATCAATAGGAGCGGAAGCCCTTGGTCTTGTGAAGGCTCATTTCCCCAGTGTTGGGAAATTCCAGGGAGGTGAGGTGGGTGTGGGTGTGTGTGAGGGGGAGCATCCTCATAGAAGTAGGAGGAGGGAGGATGGGAGAAGGGGAACCAAGAAATGGGATAACATTTGAAATGTAAATACATAAAATATTCAATTAAAAGATTTTAAAAGTTAAAAGCTCCAGGTTGCTCTGAGGGCTTTAGTCACCTATCCCATTTCAACCCAGCCTTTCCAACAAAGCCAAGTGTTCTTATGCACTTAGTAAGGCCTACCTCTCAATTTTTCATTATCACATACAAGCACACCTCCTTGGAAAAACATCGCTCACAGTAACTAGTATAGCCACGCTACAATGCTTTCAGTCGTTGGTAGATGAACAATGCGAAACATTTTTCGTTATCTTTCCTATTTGTATAAGTTTCATGTGCACTCTCAGGCAATGTAGTAGAAAGGACACCATCAAGTCTCCCAAAATTCATCAAAGGAGGACTGTTTTGCAAACAATACCACAGCTTTTCATACTGGCTGTTTTTCTTTTCTACACTGCTTGGAAAAAACAAAACCTACTTAACGCCACATTGGTGTGTATTTTAAAAGCTTTCTGTGAGAAGGTAGAAAAAAAGTAAGCTATTTGTACAATACATTTTTTGTTCACTGGAAATTGTACTGTCTTTCAGCTGCTAAACTATTCCACCAACAGTTTAGGAACTCCCAGTTTGGGAAGAAGAGAACTTGGAAGAATAGAGTCTGTTGCTTAGACAGTGGGTCCAACAGACAGAAGAAAACATTAGAAGTGAAATGATCTGAATATTTTAGACATTTTAGTTGTTTACTTTTGCAACACACACACAAATATAATTTATAATGAATAATCAAATTTTGGATCATATTATGACAATTTCTTGCTCCCAAAATGATAGTACGAAAGGCAAATATTTTAGAATATTCAGTCAGTCATATATAAGCAG
Source organism: Rattus rattus (assembly GCF_011064425.1). Taxonomy (NCBI): domain Eukaryota; kingdom Metazoa; phylum Chordata; class Mammalia; order Rodentia; family Muridae; genus Rattus; species Rattus rattus. Next base: position 179,192,562 of record NC_046156.1, read on the forward strand.
ACAAATAGATATTTTACAAAGCGGTATAGGCTAATATGTATAGCTTCTTTAAATATATGCTTTGTAAAATGTTCGCATAAGGGTTTTATGATGAAAGTAAGTAGAATAATAGCACTACTCCAGCTTATATTTTCTGAGATTTTATTTAGCAAAGTAAAATTTAGTTAACTATTTATTCATCACTACATAATTTCAGTGAGGTTTGTCAGGGACTGGCTTTTTGTCAAAGATGATATATTTGAATTCTTAAGTGGAGTAAAAAAATAATACTATAGCATATTTGCCTTTAGTGCTAATGCTTGTAGGCATGAACACATGGTTATACCAATATCTGCTCTCAAAATATTTTGAGTACATTGAGATTGCACAGAGAGAGAGAGAGTAAAAGAGAGAGAGAGAGAGAGAGAGAGAGAGAGAAACAGAGAGACAGAGACAGACAGACAGACTGACTGACAGACACACACACACACTCACACCATGTAAGAGGCAAATTTAAAAAGTAATTTTGTTTTCCCTTATGTTCAGAGAAAAGTATATCAAAAGTATATGAAAAAAATCACACATTTCTTGAGAAAGAACTTTGCCTTCTTCTCTGTCCCCTAAAACAAACAGCATATACATCTCAATTTCGTTACAAATGAAAAGTTACAAACTATGGATTCTAAACTGACTTACCCTTCATGTGTCCTTATATTCATTTGTAGAAATTGGTAGCTTCTGATCTTGGGTTGCACCTTTCAAAATACTATACATTAAGACAGAGTAAATATATCAGTAATTGATATTTTGGTTTCACATTCTTATAAAATTTATTTGATTTTGGTTACTCTGACCTTTCCTATTAAATTAATCAATTTTCATTCATCCTGGAAAACGTGGTTATGGTGAATACCATTAGTCACTATAATAATGCTCAGGTCTCAATACCTTTCTCCTCTAATTCTGATGAGACTTAACAAATGGCAAAGACTAGAATAAAATGCCAAATGTTTTCAAATATCTTTTATTGAAAAGACCACTTACTATATTGCTGTAGAAATAGTTATTTGAACCACAAGTTTGGTACAATTCATCTTTCTGGTATGATCGAGAAAACAAATGGAGACGGAGGATATTGTTCTTCTCCCCCTTGTCCCATCATCCTCATGAATGAGGATTCTTCAGTAACATACAATTCCCTGCTCTTTCCATGTCTGTTCACATGTGGTGACATAAAGTTCCTCGCTTTGAACATTACAAAAATTCTTCTTTGCTCTGGCCTTTCCAAAACACTTTATATATAATACATTACCTATAACCTGTTTTACGTTATGTTTCATTTAAAATATTTTAAAAAACATTCTAGTTTATACCTAATAAAATACAAATCTGTCATAAATTTCCTTATGATTCGCTTTTCCTAAATATTCAGTGTTTTGTTGTCATCTTCCCTTCATCTGTAATAGCATTCACGATTCTTAGCTGATAAAATCTCACTCAGTCTGGTCTCTAATCAAATTCTGTTTCCTCTGTACATCTGCTTCCAGTCCTTTAAAGCATAAATCTAATCTCCCACAGAATTTTATCTTTATGTCTATAATACATTTCTCTTAAAAAATACTCAATAAGCACTTAATAAATGAAAAAGTTACACAAATTAGCTCTAGTTCCTTGACTCATAACTCATATTTCAACAAGAAATACTCATCCACCAAAATGGTTTTATATATTATATATAAATGAGAATTATATATATATATATATATATGAGAATTAAAAGAGAAATCTGTGATAAATATAAATTGTGTCTGATAAAACTCCACAAAGTGAACTCTCTGATGTCACCAGAACTCAGGCCAGGAAACAGTCCTGAACCAACTGCAAAGTCTTTTCGCCTTGTCAGTCACCATTAAAGACTCAAGTTAATCACCTGCTCTTAAACCAAAATATACATGGAAACTTCCATTATGTCCATGACTTTCCAGATGGAGGGTCTGGTCCATTGAACACTGTGTTTTGTGAGATTGTCTGTGTTGTTGCTTTTTAACAATAATTTCTTTATTATGTTTTCTAAGCTATCCCACTGTATGAAAGTACCACAATGTATGAGGCATTTTATAATTTCTAGTTTGTAATTCTCACCAGTAATGCCTTATAAATATTTTGTAAATGTGTTTTGGTGATGGCATGTGAGCATTTATGTTTAGTATACCTCTAAGAGCCAACTTTCAAAAGCAAACATTTTCAAATTTGATTTTGTACATAATACCTCATTTTAGCATCCTAGGGCTATATTTCTTCCTTAACCAAGTTATCATTGAGTAGAGCGTTGTTCAACTTCCATGTGTATATCGGCTTTCTGTTGTTTTTGTTGTTACTGAAGGCCAGCCTTAGTCCATGGTGATCTGACAGGATGCATGGGATTATTTTAATTGTCTTGTATCTGTTGAGGCCTGTTTGTGACCAAATTATATGGACAATTTTGGAGAAGGTACCATGAGGTGCTGAGAAGAAGGTCTATTCTTTTGTTTTAGGACAAAATGTTCTATAGTACCTGTATAAATCCATTTGGTTCACAACTTCTGTTTCACTGTGTCTTTGTTTAGATTCTGTTTCCATGATTTGCCCATTGATGAGAGTGGGGTGTTGAAGTCTCCCACTATTATTGTGTGCGGTGCAATATATGCTTTGAGCTGTAGTAAAGTTTCTTTTATGAATGTGGGTGCCCGTGCATTTGGAACACAGGTGTTCTGAATAGAGAGTTCATCTTGGTAGATGTTCTTTGATGAGTATGAACTGCCCTTCCTTATTTTTGTTGTAACTTTTGATTAAAAATTTATTTTATTCAATATTAGAATGGATACTCCAGCTTATTTCTTGGAACAATTTGCTTGGAAAATTTTTAGCCTTTTACTTTGAGGTAGTATCTGTCTTTGTCACTAAAGTGTGTTTCCTATATGCAGCAAAAAGCTGGGTCCTGTTCACATATCCAGTCTGTTAGTCTATGTCTTTTTATTGGGGAATTGAGACCATTGATGTTGAGATATTAAGCAACAGTGATTGTTGCTTACTGTTATTTTTAGTGTTAGACATAGAATTAGGTCTATGTGTCCCTCTTTTGGTTTTACTGCAAGGAGATTACTTTCTTGCTTTTTCTAGCATGTAGTTCCCCCCTTGTGTTGGAGTTTTCCATCTATTATCCTTTGTAGGGCTGGATTTGTGGAGAGATTTTGTGTAAATTTGGTTTTTGTTGTGGAATATCTTGGTTTCTCTATCTATAATTGAGAGTTTTTAAGATACAAATGGGCTGGCATTTGTGTTCTCTTAGGGTCTGTATGACATCTGTCCAGGATCTTCTGGTTTTCATAGTCTCTGGTGAGAAGTCTGGTATAGTTCTGATAGGTCTGCCTTTATATGTTACTTGACCTTTGTTCCTTACTGCTTTTAATATTCTTTCTTTGTTTTGTGCATTTGGTGTTTTGACTATTATGGGATAGGAAATTTTTCTTTTTTGGTCCAATCTATTTGGAGTTCTGTAGGCTTCTTGTATGTTCATAGGTATCTCTTTTTTTTATGTTAGGGAAGTTTTCTTCCATAATTTTGTTTATGATACTTACTGGTCCTTTAAGTTGCAAATCTTTGCTCTTATCTATACCTATTATCCTTAGGTTTGATCTTTTCACTGTGTGCTACATTTCCTGGATGTTTTGGGTTAGGGGCTTTTTATATTTTACATTTTCTTTGATGGTTGTGTCAATGTTTTCTATGGTATCTTCTGCCCCTGAGGTTCTCTCTTCTATTTCCTGAATTCTATTGGTGATGCTTACATCTATGACTCCTGATCTCTTCCCTAAGTTTTCTATCTCCAGGGTTGTCTGCCTTTGTGATTTCTTTATTCTTTCTGTTTCCATTTTTAGATCCTGGATAGTTTTGTCCAATTCCTTCACCTGTCTGGTTATGTTTTCCTGTAATTCTTTAAGGGATTTTTGTCTTTCCTCTTTAAGGGATTCTAGTTGCTCATCTGTGTTGTCCTGTATTTCCTTAAGGGAGTTATTTATGTCCTTCCTAAAGTCCTCTTTCATCATCATGAGATGTGATTTCAAATCCAAATCTTGCTTTCTCACTGTATTGGGTTATCAAGGACTTGCTGTGGTGGGAGAACTGGGTTCTGATGATGCAAGTAGTCTTGGTTTCTGTTGCCTTTGTTCTTGCACTTGCTTCTTGCCATCTGGTTATGTCTGGGGTTAGTTAGTCTTGCTGTCTCGGACTGGAGCTTGTCCCTCCTGTGGGACTGTGACCCCGTGATCTTAGTAGTGAGAGCACTCCTGGGAGACTAGTTTCCTCTGGGCTGATGTGGGTACAGAGGGTTGCAGGACTGCCTTAGCTCTGGGTGCAGATGGAGACTGAAAGGATCCTGTTCCAGGCTGTTCCACAGTTCCTGTGCCCTGTATGCTCCTGGCAGGTCCCTCTTTGGACAGTTATTGGAGCGAAAGTGGTGTCTCACCTGCGGGCTTAGGGGTGAGAGTACTCCTGGGTGACCAGCTCTCTCTGGGAAGGATTTGGGTGTGGAGGGCTGTGAATGGGCTTTAAATTTTTAAAATTGGTGAGTGTAATTATAATCATTGAAACCATGCAATGCCAAGTCAAATGACTGTTTTAAATCCTATGAAGTATTACCATGATTTCCTGATCCATTCATTTCATAAGAAATGTCATAGTAGTCTAATAGAATTCTGCTATCTATTTCAAGGTTTTAGAAATAGAGAAACCAGTAAAAAGAAATTAAACTTTTTTAAAAAAGCAGAGAAACCACACAGCAGTGTTTTCTGGGTGTTATTGTATACCTCATTGTACAGCAAGCTGCCTCAAAACCCCAGAATCAAAACAACAAGCAATTGCAGCCATTCATTTTTGTGTTTCAATCAGTCTGTTATTGTGCTTTGATTGTGTTTTCTAGACGGCCAGGTTTGAGGGACCTCATTCATATGGCTGAGCCCTTAGTTGATGCAAAGATGCATGAGGGCACTGGGTGCTTTCTTTCTGTATGATCACTCTTCTCTAGAAGCACAGTGACACTTTTTCACATGCCAAAAGAAAAATCAAAGATGTCACAATGTACAAGGTCTTTTGCAAACTCAACCTTTAACATGTTGAACAATGGCTACTGGCCAGTATGAGTCACATGCCAAGTTTATATACAGAAGACAGGATAGACAGCATCATATCTGGGAAAATGTTCAAATATAAAAATGCTATATTTTTCTTGTATACATTGTTTAAAATGAAGCAATAATTATATATTTCAAGTGTTGTACATAGTTATTTTGGGAAGCGAGTATATGTCTTAGCTCTAAGCAGAATTTCTTTTATGTTATGCAAATCCAGTTTTGATATTATTCTAAGCCCTCAAAAAAGAGAAGTCAGTACACCAAACTGTCAGGGCAACACACTGACTTTTTTCTGAAAGGTTTTTTTTTTAATACTCTCTTGCTGACAGAATAATTCATTCCCTGAAGATCATCACATACTGATACACAGTAGATGTCAATTAATTATGTTACACAGCTAAGGGAATTTTACAGACGTCATTAGCTAAACATCTTAACATGGAAGATTCTCCTGAGTTATTTAGTTGGACCCAATCGGTTCTTAATCAGTAAGTCATGGAGGCAAGAGAATCAGACATGAGAGAGAGAGAGAGAGAGAGAGAGAGAGAGAGAGAGAGAGAGAGACAGAGAGAGAGACAGAGAGAGAGACAGAGAGACAGAGACAGAGAGTGACAGAGAGAGACAGAGAGACAGACAGAGACAGAGAGAGTGACAGAGAGAGAGAGAGGGAGACACACAGAGAGAGAAAACAAAGCTACCATCATTTATAGACAGAGGAAGAATTCACAAGTAAGAAAATTAGAAATGTGGTCTCCAAATATGTAAAAATAGGGTTGAAACTCTCCCCTAGAGATTCAGAGGGAATCATTTCTGACAGCTACTTGCTTTTGCATTCTGATCTCCAGAGCAAAAAAGACCAAGTTTGTGAAATATGTCACAGCAGAAACCAGAAGTACATGCAAATACATTATAACATACATGTTAGAAGTAGACATTGTACGGTCCATGAATAACTACATTTTCTGGCAAATCTATTCATCTTTAATGCTCCACTGTTCTGATAAAGACATTCAATATGTGGTATTCAAATGTATAAGCACTATTATATTTAATTTTTCCTTTTTTTCTTTGCCATTTAAGACTAATGCTGCTATCTCTTTTCATCTCGGTGTAACTTCAACTCTTATTTCTACCATATTTATTGGTCTGCTTATTCTCATTATTTTCTGCTAGGAAAAATTTCTATATTGTCAACCTACTTCTGTTTTTTCCAGTTCTTTAATTTTATCATACATTTGTCAGATTTTTTTCATGTCTTAATTATTATGGTTACATCAGTTTTCTGCTCAAAACATTAGTGGTTACTGATGGAGAAAACCATAAATTATTTAGATGGATAGACTATCCCACAATCAATTAGCTCAAGTGTGACTTTGTAGTACTTTTCATATCATGTCTTAAAGACTCAAGAAGAAACCATGACATTCTTCTAATCGGTCCAAGTCCACAGAAGTGATGAGAAGCTGCCAAAACACCACCAGAAATTCTTTGATGCATTTCTCCCTATGGAGTCACAACAAATGATGATCAGCAAAGAAGGCAAGGCAAACCAATGCTGCAGTATTGGTCAGTGAAGACCAGTGTCAGCAAGGCCCAGGGAAGATTAGCAAGGGAGTGGCAAGGTGAACAAATGTCACACACCATCATCTTCTCTTTTGGGTTATATTTGTACCCTTTTCAAATACCACATATTCTCTTAAACGTTGGCTGTAACAAAGCATCACATGCCCTTTGCCCAGGCAGCTTCCAGAGCTGTCTGTTCTCAGCAAAACATCTTCCCACGTGTCTACTTCAGCAACAACATCCTCTCATAAGACAATTTCAGAAAAACATCACGTGATACAACTGAGTCTCCGAAGAAACTGTCTTAGGACCCCAAGTGCTCACAGTAGAAGCAGGAACCACAATATCCCATCTTATAAATTCTTAATTTCATTAGTGGCATGGAATACCCAAAAATGATAATTAACAACCTTTCTCATGCAGAACCTGAACTTTAAACTACCCACAATCTATGGTAGATGGCTTGGAGGTCTTCCAGGTGATGTTCTTAGCCTACATAGATGATTTTGGGGATTTGTTGCATGGTTGTTATTTTGTAAAAAGTAAATAAGATAAACATAGCAGCTAATCTCTGTTCCATTGGTACTTTTCCCCCACATTGCTTTACTCTTAAAAGATCCTCATTACATTGTACCTTTTTGATAATTTGGTTTTGATTTTGAACTCCCTTCTTATTGTGGCAAGCGGTACAGTATGATGGAAATACTTGTCATTTTAACAGCAAAGTAATCCAAAACACAAAATGGCCCTAGCACCTATACACATAGCCACTAATAATGCAGAAGATAGGCAAGGATTTGAAGAAACAGCATTTCTCATTGATTTCTGTAAGAAATCTAGAATGGTATAGAGAAATTTGATGGGGATACTTTTGTTTTTATTTTAACATATGAAAATCAAATGACCAAATAGCTTGGCTTGGTATTTACCAAAATGAACTCAGGATGTACTTCATATTACCAGTGTGAAAAGGCTACATCCTATGATACTAACTTCATGACATTGTACGATGCCAAACTAAGAAAGAACAAAAAGGCCAGTGGCTTCCATGGTTTTGACTAGGGAAAAAAAGATAATACACAGAGCTCTTGGAAACTTAGGGCAATAACTGTCACATCTGATGCCATAATGGTGTGGACACATAGGTTGTTCAAAATCTGTGTAGAACAGATTTAAGCAGATAAGGAGAGCAGAAGGGGGAAAATAGCATGGAACGCTATTTTGCACTTAGCTTTTCTATAAACCAAAATTTTTTCTAAATTATGATTTTATTACTCAGCAACTACCAAAAAACATGAGATTATTTAACCTAAGTCTATGTACCAAAGAAAAAATATTTTCAGAGAATATAAAATGTATTCTAGACTTTTTACTTTCATAATATTGATCAATTATAATATATACATTTTATATATTTATAAATACAGAACAAAATACTTTAGCAGATTATTTTGTCTCCAGAAAGCACTATTATATTAAAAATAGTACTATTCTCAATTTTATGAATTTTTATTACAAGAATAGACTTGAAACAATTATTTAAAAAAGAAAAAAATTTAAGCCTTGTGAGCTTTTAGTGCTTAAATCCTTTCCCAGACACATACAGAAGCATACACCCACACACATACAATTACTTTCCTAAAAACTAGGTAAAAGCAATCTCACTCTGATACTGAAGCAGTCGGGTATGGAACAAACAAAGAAAATCTCAGTGGCATGCAACGGTAAGTATCCACTTCTCAAACATTTACAGATGGACCTGTGTGTTGTAATTGTCTAATAGAGCATGACTTATCAACTGCCATTGCCTATCAGGTGCAGCTCTGTTCAATGAAGATTTTTCTATGTACCCTGAACAACAGCCTAGAGAGGGTTGATATGCCAAAAGTTCACACCAATATCAGTAATCAGGCATTGATAGTAACTGCCTTAAGGCCTAAGTGTGGAATTGACATTTTCTTACTCCAAACAAATCATATGGCAAAGCCCTTCAGACATCAACTTCTCAACCATAAGCAGAAACTAAAAACTGAGGTAAAGGGCAGAGTAGGGACTTTAGTTTTATTTGGGGAAAATTTCCAATGACTCATGATCGTATGACAATTTCGGGACTGTTCAATATCCTCTCAAGAATGTATTCAGTCTTGCAAAGAAAACAGTTCTCTAAACAAATAGAGAGAAATATTTTTTCTAATTATTATTAATTTCTAACAATGGCATTAGCAAAATATATATTGAAAATGTTTATACAATATCCAACTAATTCTATTATTTTGCTCAAATTCAATGGTAATTATTTCTTTTCATTTTTGAGATAATGGTATTGTTATATTGATTTCCTCTTCACTTTCTTCTCTCCAAACACCCCCATATACACTTTATTTCTATCTTTCAAATTTAGTTTCTATTTCTTTATTAAGTTTTCTTACACATATACAGGTGCATATATATACATATATATACTAATAGATATGTATATGCATGTGTGTTTATGTATACTCAAATAAATTGTTCAGTCTGCATTGTTATTTGTATATATGTTTTCATGGTTAACCATTTGAAACTAGATAACCAATTGGTGTTCTTTTCCTGGGGAAAGACCATTTCTCCTACTTTTGACACCCTGTAGTTCTTTATGCAACATTGACCCTTCCCTGTCCACTTTAGAATGTGTATTACTGCTGTCCTTGTTCAGCTCATGTCAAGGACGCACTGGCGAAACTTTATGGATATAGCTTCTAATGTTCCTAGGAGACAGTCTCAGAGGAAATTCCCTGTTCTTCTAATTCTTACAATCTTTTTGTCTCGTCTTACACAATATTCCCTGACCTTTGGTGCAAGAATTCTGTTGTATATATATCATTAAAACTGGGATCCATAACTGAATTTTTACTGGTTGCGGTTGTCTGTAATGATGTTTATCTGTTGCAAGGAGAATTTTTCTTGATGATGGAAGTATAACCAGTAAACAGGATTGGACAGTAACTGTCTTAAGGCCTAAGTGTGGAACTGCCATACTGTTAGGACCTGATCTATTATTCTAAGTAAATCACATGGTAAACCCCTTATCTGTGGGCATAAGGCAGATGTTTAGCATGTAGTTAACGATTATGATGGTTTCATAAATTGTTGGTTGTAGACTTGTCTTAGTCAGTATCTATCACTGTGAAGAGGCACCATGACCACAGCAACTTGTATAACAGAAAACTTGCTTACAGTCTGAGGGTTAGCCCACTATTCTCATGACAGGGAACATGGCCGCATGTGGGCGGACATGGTATAAGAGTTCTTCACTTGGTTCTGAAAGCAGAAGGAGAGAGAGACTTTTGGCTAGGCTTGGGTACTTGTAAACCTCGAAACCACCCACAGTGGCACATTTCCTCCACCAAGGCCACATCTACTCTAACAAGGTTGAACCTCATAATCCCTCTCAAGTAATGGCACTCTCTATTGACCAAGCATTTAAATATAAGAGCCCATGGGGGCCATTCCTATTCCAACTACCACAAGGTTCTTCTCCAGGATTCATAATTTTACTAGCCCTTAGTAGTGGCTGGGTTTCCAACCAGGTATAATCTTCCTTTTGTTTAGAGGGCCCTATGTCCAACTAGAAAGTTGTTGGTTAAGACTAACATATGTGTATGCTGCTTATGGTTAATGTCGTTAATGTTATCATTGCATGCTGGCTGTTACTGAAGTTCAGATGCATTAGAGCTGGCCTGGACTGTTGGTTGCTTCTTTCCTTTGGAAGTTTGAATGACACCTTCTGGTACTGCAAAGTTAGTTCTCATAGAGGAGGATTTCAGGTCTGTTTCCGTCCAGTTCAGTTCCTTCTGAATCTCAGTTTGTCTCCGGCAATAACAACTTAACTTTGCCTCTGGGGTGCAACCAAGGGCTGTCTAGAATGTTGTGGGAGTCTCTTGGATAACCCTGACAAATGATGCAACAGAGGGTTTCTCATGCCTGGTGTTTGAATTTTTATGAAATGATCTATGTTTCCTGAGAGGAGCATTGTCAGTTTAGAAAGGAAAAAAATCATTTAAACTGTATACGTTTATTTACACACAAACTTGCACCTTATAGTTTTTTAGGTACATAGTTAATAGTGTAATTCCTTATGACTTTTCCAGACATCTTTTCCATTATTTTACCAGTCCTTTTCCTTGTTTCGTATTTATCTCACTTCTCCCTAATTAGAGCTCTCTGTTTTCCCCATTTACTCCATCAGATCATCCGTACCCTGCTATTCCCTTCTCTATTTCTCCTCCACCCCTTACCCCAACAATTATCCCTTATAATTATTTCAACGTTTGCTTCATGGCTCTACAAGATTACGGGTTCAGATAGAAATATAACAATATAATTATAGCATATCACATCATTGTACTGTTCAAATTGTATTTTGTAAGAGCAATATGGGTAATTAAGATGAAATTGACACTTTCGGTTTTTGATCTGCCTAATAAGGACTTGAAATTTCACCACATTAGTCTAAAAACAAGCAAAATCTGAGCAAATTGACAAATATAGAAACTTTTCTGAGATTCATCCCAAACCAGAGTAACATGGACACTGTTGCATCAAGTATTGGAAAGAGAGTTATGCAGATACAAAAAATTATAACTGCTCTGAGGAGACATTCATGAATGTTCAATACCTTTGAGATACTGTTAGTGGTTCACTGTGGATAGGCCTAGAAGACCCAAACCTTTAGAAAATCCAGTTAGGATGTTTCTCCAACTTCTATAATTGTTAATTCTTTTCTTAACATACAGTGAAATGGCTTACATTATGACTCCAATCCTCAGTCATCCACTCCCTCTCTTGGTGGTCTTGTTCCTCATTTCAAATAGGTTTTTCCTTGTTCTACTATGACACAGGCATCCCATTTCCTTCTTTAGTTGACACTTTCTTTCTCCATTTATAGCCTCCCACAGTCTCCTTTCTAAATATATTTCCTATAAGCCTGAATGCATACACATGTATGTATGAATAGAAGTAATAGATGATACATTATAGATTATAAATAGAAGACAGACAGATATAAATAGGTGACAGAGATAGATATATAGATGATAAATTTTAAAGGATTGGTATATAGAGATAGATGGTTAATAGATGAATGATGATGGATAGATACACATAGATGAGAGGTGGCTAGATAGTAGATAATAGAAGATATATAGATTATTGAATGATTCTGATAGAGACATGATAGATGAATGATATATAGATAAACGATTGAAAGATTCAGATAGATGATAGATGATAGTGATATATAGATAAATGATTGAAAGATTCAAATAGATGATTGATAGATGATAAATAGATGATAGATAGACAAATGATAGATTTGCATGTGAAAGAAAATATAAAATGTCTGAGCATTTTATTTATAATGATCTATAGTACTACCCATTTTATCATGAAGGTCATAATTTCAGTTTTCTTTATACAGAAATAAAATTGCATTGTGTATATGTAGCACATTTTCATAAACTAATCATTTTGCAGGGGACATCTAGGTTGGTCAGTATCTTGGATATTGTGATGAGTGTAGCAATAAACCTGGCTTTTAATTATTATTAGTAAATATTTTAATTATTATTAGTAAATATCCAGAAGCAAGGTACCTGAATATATGATAATTTTACTTTTCTGAAGAAACACACTGGTCCTTGAGGACACCACATCCTGAGGCATGCCAGGAGACCCACTACACTCAGATCATTTGGTAAGAACCATCCTAAAGTCCCACAGCTGCCTCAGAACCCATAACCTGACAAAACCCCTGCCCACCAAATTCCACTTCCCTTCAAGCTGGTCCTTTCTGCTGGGACAGACTGCTAGCAAGTCTGCTTCTCTGAAGATACCATAGCCTGAGGCACCCCAGGAAATCCACTGCACTCAGAGCATTTGGTAAGCACCCACCAAAAGTCCCACAGATGCTGCTGGGAGTCCAGTGGACTTGGAACCCAACACATCCCAAAGGTATCCCAGGAGATTCACACACACGAGCAACTGAACAGCCAATTGCCAGCTTGTCTGCTCTCCTGAAGACACCAAGCTTGAAGGCATTCCAGTTGTCCCTCTGTACAAAGGTAACTGGGCAACTGGCACCAGAGTCTGAAGACCTCCCGGGGGGATCTGTGGCATGCAGAGCAACTGACCCAACAGACTGAAAGCCTCCCCTGGGGTTATGGTGCACACAGGGAAGCGGAAACCATAGTCTGTAGGCGTCCCTAGAGAAGTTTCACACAGGACAGCAGGTTGACTGCTCCTCTGAACACCAAAGAGTCTGAAGGCCTCCCAGAAGATCTACTGCAACCAGCTGCTCTGCCCCTCTGAAGACCCTGCCCCCAGTCCAAAGACCCCACAAGAGAACTGCTACAGCCAGGGCCACAAGCCTACAAGGAGACCTGAAGTAACTCAGGGACAAAAGAGGCACCCAGACCAGTAAACAAGATGGGATAACAAGATGGAGAGAGGCAAACTCAAAACCATAAACAACAGAAGCAAATGTAAGTAGACAACATCAGAACCCAGTTCTCCCACCACAGCAAGCCCTGACTACACCAACACACCTGAAAATCAGGAAGGTGACCTAAAATCCTAGCTCATGAAGATAATAGAGTATATTAAAGAGGATATAAATAATTTACTGAAACAAATACAGGAAAATACAGGTGAACAAGTAGAAGCACTTAGAAGGGAAACAAATAAATCTCTTTAAAAAATATAGGAAAACACAAACAGGTGAAGGAATTGCATAAAGTAGCAATCTAACACCTAAAGTTGGAAGTAGAAACAATAAAGAAAACACAAATGGAGGCAAACCTGGAAATGGAAAATCTAGGAAAGAAGTCAGGTGTTACAGATGTATGCATCACCAACAGAATGCAAAATACAAGAGAGAATCTCAGATGTAGAATATACCATAGAAGAGATTAACACAACTTTCAAAGAAAATAAATTAAAAAAATTAAAAAAAAACTCCTACCCCAAAACATCCAGGAATTTCAGGACTAAATGAAAAGACTAAATCTAGGAATAATAGGAAAATGAAGATATGCAGCTCAAAGGAACTGAAAATGTCTTCAACAAAATCATAGAACTTCCCCAGCCTAAAAAAAGAGATGGCCATAAAGGTACAAGAAGCCTACAGAACACCAAACAAATGGGAACAGAAAAGAAAATCCTCTCATCACATAATAGTCAAAACACTAAACACACAGAACAAAGAAAGAATATTGAAAGCTGCAAGGGGAAAGTCTCAATAAACATACCAAGGTGGACATCAGAATTATACCACACTTCTCAACAGAGACTATGAAATCCAGAAAAGCCTGGTCAGAGGACATGCAAACTCTAAGCATGCAAACACAAATACCAGCCCAGCTACTATTCCCAGCAAAACTCTTAATCAACATAGATGGAGAAACCAAAATATTTCAAGACATAACCAAATACAAACAGTATCTATCTATGCAGCCCTACAGAGGATCTGAGAAGGAAAACTCCAACACAAGGAAGGTACCTACACCAAAGAAAAGATAAGATATATGACTATTACAAATGATGCTATGAACATTGTATAACACAGGTCCCTGTGATATGGGGGTTCATATTTTGGGTATATGCCTGCATGGCATAGCTGGGTCTTCAGGTATGTCTATTTCCAATTTTCTGAGGAATCATCACAGTGATTTCTAGAGTGTTTGTACCAATTTGCACTCCCACCAGCAATGGAGGAGTGTTCCTCTTTTACCACTTCCTTGCCTTCATGGGCTGTCACCTGAGTTTTTGATATTTGCCAATCTGACTGATCTAATGTGGAATCTTAGGGTCACTTTGAATTGCATTTCCCTTATGACTAAGAACTTTGCATATTTCTTTGACTGCTTCTTGGTCATTTGAGATCACTCTGTTGTGAAATCTCTGTTTAGCTCGATACTCCGTTTTTAAATTGGGTTATTTGGGTTTTTGGAGGTTAGCTTTTTGAATTCTTTATGTAATTTTGGTATTAGCTCTCTATCACATATATGGTTAGTGAAGATTTTTTCCCCACTGTGTAAGTTGTTAATTTGTCCTACTGACTGTGTCTTTTGCCTTACAGAAACTTTACAAACTCATGAAGTCCCATTTCTCAATTGTTGATCCAATAGGAGCCACTGGAGTTCTACCTAAGAAGTATCCCCCTGTGCCAATGAGTTCAAGGTTTTTCTCACTTTCTCTTCTCTCAGATTCAGTGTATCTGGTTTTATGTTGAGGTCTTGATTCACTTGGATTTGAGCTTTGTGCAAGGTGATAAATTTGGATCTATTTTCATTTTCTACATACAGAACAGCACCATTTATTGAACATTCTTTCTTTTTTCATTTAATGTTTTTGGTTTCTTTGTTAATGATCAAGTGACCAGACATGTGCAGGTCTATTTCTGGGTCTTCAATTCTATTCCACTGATCAATCTGTCTGTCTCTGTACCAACACCATGCTGTTTTTATCCCTATTGATCTGTAATACAGCTTGAGTTCAGGGATGGTGATTTCCCCAGTTCTTTTATTGTTAAGAATTGTTTTTGCTATCCTGGGTGTTTTGTTTGTTTGTTTGTTTTTTCATATGAGATTGAGGATTGCTCTTTCCATGTCTGTGAAGAACTATATTGGACTATTGATGGGAATTGCATTGAATCTGTTGAATCCTTTTGGTAGGATGGCCATTTTTACTATATAAATCCTAACAATCCTTGAGCATGAGAAATCTTTTCATCTTCTCAGATATTCTTCAAAATCTATTTTCAAGGATTTTAAGTTCTTGTCATGCAGATATTTCTTTTCTTAGTAATAGTTACACTAAGATATTTTATACTATTTATGGCTATTGTGAAGGGTGTTGTTTCCTTATTTTTTATCTCAGCCTATTTATTATTTGCATAAATAAAGGCTCTACATTTGTTTGAGATAATTTTATATCCAGCCACTTTGCTAAAGTTGTTTATCAGCTGGAGAATTCTCTGGTAGATATTTTGGCATCACTTATGTAACTGTCATATCATCTGAAAATAGTAATGCATTGAACTTATAGTACTATATTGAATAGATATAGAGTGGACAGTGTTGTCCTGTTCCTGATTTTAGTGCAACTGCTTCAAGTATCTCTCCATTTAATTTGATATTGCCTGATGGTTTTGTGTAAATTGGTGTTATTTTGTTTAGATAAGGGCCTTGAATTCATGATTCCTTAGCCAAGCTAACTAAATACTTTTTAACCTGAAGAGGTGTTATATTTTGTCAAATGCTTTTTCTACACCTAATGAGATGATCTTGTGATTTTTTCTTTGATTTTGCTTATATAATGGATTACATTAATGAATTTTGTATATTGAAAAATCACTACATCCTTGAGATGAAGTCTACTTGATAGTGGTGAATGGTGGTTTTTGATGTGTTCTTGAATTCAGTTTGCTAGAATTCTATTGAGTAATTTTGCATCAATATTCATAAGTGAAATTGGTCTGAAATTGGTTCTTTTTCTTTGTTGGGTCTTTATATGGTTAACATATCAGAGTAATTGTGGATTCATAGAATTAATTGGGTATTATTCCTTCTATTTCTATTGTATGGAATAGTTTCTGGAGTGTTGGTATTAGCTGTGCTTTGAAGGCACTAAAGCCACCTGGGCCTGGACTTTTTTGGTTGGGAGGTTTTTAATGACTTCTATTTTTTAGGGGATATGGGGCTGTTTAGATAGTATACCTGCTTTTGATTTAACTTTGCTGCTTAGTCTTAGTATCTAAAACATGATCCATTTCATCTAGACTTTCCGGGGTTTTTTTTTTTTTTTTTGTATGTGCTTTTGTAGTAGGATCTGATGTTTTTTTTTTTTTTTAAATTTCCTCGGTTTGTATTGTTTTGTCTCCCTTTTTATTTCTGATTTTCTTAATTTGAATACTGTATCTGTGTCCTTTAATTAGGTCGGATAAGAATTTATTGATCTTGATTTTCTCAAAGAACCAGTTTTTGGTTTTAATTCTTTGTATACTTCTCTTTGTTTCTAATTGCTTGATTTCTATTTCTATTATTATCTTCTCTCTTCTCCTCCTGGGTATGTTTTCTTCTTTTTTGTTCAAGGATTTTCAGGGGTGTTATTAAGTCACTAGTATAGGATCTCTCCGGTTTCTTTATGAGTGCACTTAGTGCTCTGAGTTTTCCTCTTAGCACTGCTTTCATTGTGTCCCATAAGTTTGGATATCTTTTTTCATTGAATTCTGGAAAGCCTTTAATTTCTTTCTTTATTTTTTCCCTGACCAAGTTATCAATGAGTAGAAAGTTATTCAGTTGCCATGGGTATGTGAACTTTTTGTTGTTATTGAAGTCTAGTCTCAGTCCATGATGATCTGATACAAGGTATGGGATTATTTCAATCCTCTTGTATATCTTAAGGTTTGTTTTGTAACCAATTATATGGTCAATTTTGGAGATGGTACCATGAGGAGCTGAGAAGAAGGTGTATTCTTTTGTTTTAGGATGAAATGTTATATATATATATATATATATATATATATATATATATATATATATTAAATCCATTTGGTACATAACTTCTATTACTTTCAATCCATCTTTGGTTTCTGTTTCAATGGCCTGTCTATTGGTGATAGTAGAATGTTGAAGTCCCCCATTATTATGATGTGATTATTAATGTATAGTTTGATCTTTAGTAAAGTTTGTTTTATGAATGTGAGTGTTCTTGCATTTGGGGCATAGATCTTCAGAATTGAGATTTAATCTTGTGGATGTCTTCTGTGATGAATATGATGCTTGATAACTTTTGGTTGAAAGTTTATGTTACTGGATATTAGAATGGCAACTCCTACTTGTTTCTTGGGACCATTTGCTTGGAAAATTTTTTCCAGTCTTTTACTCTAAGGTAGTATCTGTATTTGTCATTGAAGTGTGTTTCTTGTATGTAGTAAAATGCTGAATCCTGTTTGCATATCCAGTCTGTTAGCTTATGTCTTTTTACTGGGGAATTGAGTCTGTTGCTGTTGAGACATATTAAAAACAGATGAGTTAGTTCCTCTTATTTTTGTAGTAGGATGTGGTATTATGTGTGTTGTGTTTCTCTCCTTTTGGGTTTCTTGTGAGATGATTAATTTCTTGTTTTTACTATGGTGTAGATACTCTTCTTTCTTTTAGAATCCTCTGTAGGGCTGGATTAGTAGATATATATTGTTTAATTTAATTTTGTCATGAAATATTTTGTTTTTTTCACCTATGATGATTGACAGTTTTGCTAGGTATAGTAGCCTAGGCTAGCATTTGTGTTCTCTTAGGGTCTGCATGACATCTATCCAAGTTATTCTGGCTTTCAAATTCTCTGTAGAGAAGTCTTGTATAATTCTGATAGGTCTACCTTTAAATGTCACTTGCACTTTTTCTCTTACAACCTTTAATATACTTTGTTCTAAGCATTTGGTGTTTTGATTATTATTTGATAAGCAGATTTTCTTTTCTGGTCCTATCTACTTGGTGTTCTATAGGCTTATTGTACTTTTATGGATATTTATTTCTTTAGGATGGAGAAATTTTCTTCTATAATTTTTATTGAATATGTTTTCTGGCCCTTTGAACTGGAAATCTTATCTCTCCTCTATTATTCTTAGGTTTGGTTCTTTGATTGTGTCCTGGCTTTTCTGGATGTTTTGGTTTAGGAATTTTTATGCTTTGTATTTTCTTTGACCATTGTGTCAATATCTTCCAAGGTATCTTAGAAGCCTGTGATTCTCTCTTCTATCTCTTGTATTTTGTTGGTAATGTAGTTCCTAACCTCTTTCCTAGGTTTTTCCACTTTCAGGGTTGTCTCTGTGATTTCCTTAATTTTTTTCTCTTTCCATTTTTTGGTCTTGGACTGGTTTGTTCAATTCCTTCACCTGTTTGATGAATGTTGGCAAGTCACTTGATGGTGTTTTCCTGTATTTCTTTCTGGAATTTATTTGTTTCCTCTTTAAGGGTTTCTACCTTTTTGTGTTTTCCAGTATTTCTTTAAGTGAGTTACTTATATCCTCCATAAAGTTCTCTATCATCTTCTTGACATGGGATATTAGGTCAGTATCATAATTTTCCGGTGTGTTGGAGTTTCCAGAGCTTCTTATGGTGGGAGACCTGGGTTCTGATAGTGTCAAAGTCTACTGGCTTCTGTTGGTTATAATCTTTTTCTTGCTTCTTGCCATCTGATTATTCTAGGATTACCTGGAGTTTGCTTCCTGTGTCCCTGGGCTAGAACAGATCTCTTGAGAGTTCTGTAGCCTCAACTGCAGCAGATCCCTTGGGAGGCCTGCAGACTCCTGATGTTCAGAGAGAAGGGCAGACACACCAATCATCCCCAGAGAATTGCAATCTGGAAATCTATTTTTTTTAAGTAGTCTTATTGCTCTGGCTAAGCCTTTGAACACTACATTGAGTAAAAGCAGAGAGAATCAGTTAGGCAAAAGGAAGGGAGGAAGTTGTAAAAACAGAGTAAACAGAATGCTTAAGGTAGTGAAACTATTCTCTACCATGAAACATGAATGGATATATGTCATATAATTGTTAGATGGCAATCAATTTGTCTATACCTAATGGACTTCAGATGATAAGTATACCCATTTTATCTTTATTAATACTTTAAAAAATGTTCTACTGGAGTGCAGAATGTCAATCACAGAGTAGATGATAATCAAGTGGTCACAGGGAGTATACATTTTACTAAGCTTTGCTGTACTCAGTACTCTAAAAGAAATTAATTAATTTAAAAAGAAGCCCTAAGAGCATGCAGAAAGAATGGAAACAGGCAACCTCAGGTGGTAGGAGATGGGGGACCCTCTTGAATTACCAAAGACCTGGGAGGTGAGAGATGCTCAGGACTTAGAGGGAGGGACCTCAGATGAAATGCCCAATAGTAGGGAGAGGGAACTTGTAGAGTCCATCTCCAGTAGAAAGATAGGGCATCAGGTGGAGGGATGGGTTTGCCATTCACAGTCAAAACTCTGACCCTGAGTTGACCCTGTCTAAAAGAATTGCAGGGACAAAAACGAAGAAGAGACTGAGCAAAAGGAGGTCAAGTGATTTGTCCAAATTGGGATGCAGCTCAAGAGCAAGCTCCAAGGCCTGACACTATTATTGATGCAATGGTGTACTTACAGATAGGAGCCTAGCATGTCTGCCCTGCGAGAGGCCCAACAAGCAGCTGAAAGAGTCAGATGCAGATACTTACACCCAACCAGTGGACAGAAGCCTGGGAACCCTGTGGTTGAATTAGGGAAAGGCTGGAAGAAGCTGAGAAGTAGGATAATCCTATAGGAAGACCAGCAGTCTCAACTAACCTAGACCCTTGAGATCTCTCAGACACTGAGCCACTAACCAGGTAGCATACATTAGCTGATATGAGGACCCCTACACATAGACAGCAGAAGACTGCCTGGTGTGGCCTCAGTGAGAGAAGATGCACCTAAGTCATGAGAGAATTGAGGACCCAGGGATTGGTGAAGTCTGGTGGGGTGTAGAAGTGGTTTGGGACATCCTCTTGAAGACGAGTGAGGAATAATGAGATGAGGAACTCTTGGAGAATGGACCAGGAAGAATATAATGACTGGACTGGAACAAAAATATTAAATAATAATAATAATAATAATTAAAAAAACAAAAATAAAAAATAAGAAATAATAAAAGCTGGGGAGGGGCACTAATTAACAGGCTCAGCCAGTTAGAAGTGGTTGTCACTAATTGTTAACAACTACAGTTTAACCCCTGAAACCCTCATGATAAAAACAGAGAACTAACTCACACAAGTTGCACTCTTGCCTAAATGTTCACACACACACACACACACACACGCACACTCAAATGAAAAAAGAGAAAGAAGTAAATACATTTAAAAACAAAACTTAACAGCATTAGGAATTGACTGCTTTGCTTTTACTATTTCAAATACACTAATTGGTTTAATGTATTTTGACTTTAAATATACCCATATAGCTCAATTACCTCATTAATCAGATATGTTTACTCCCCCATTTTCCTTTTTTCTTTCATACATATTACTTTTTCTTTCTTTATACTTTCTCGTAAATTTTTCTAGATTAACAAAGAGACATATATGATACTATTTGTTTATGTTTTCTTTAATTGTTTTTAGCAAGAGATATATTTTTATTTCAGAACCTGCTTTTAAATCACTCATAACTGTTAATATGTTGTTACCTCTCTTCAATATCTCTGTAGTATATGAAGGGTCCTTTCTAACTAGATGTGAATTCTTAGCCCTCAACTTTATGAATAGCATAGAAATCTGAATACAGATTTACAACTACAGAGCTGAGCATATTTTTTTCACAAAACAATGAGATTTTATCACTGTGAAGTGGACTGCACAGTATCAGCAAAGTAAAACTTTAAAAACATGGTATCTTAAATATAGGTGAGTTTTAAGATTTGAATTTTGAATTCTGATTAATTTCTATTTGTTACACACTAACTTTGAGGTCTGAAAAATTACAAATCATATTTAACTTCCTATATTTTAGAGTGATAAGTCCTCAGGGATTTTTAACTTCCTATATTTTAAAGACAAAAAATGGCCATAAGCGCTGTATTTAATAAAATAAAATAAAATAGACATGATATAAATCATTCTGTGCATGTGATAAATGGTAGCCATGGCACTGTAAATGAAGAGAGGGGAGCATTTTTACATTTTTTGTAGGAATATTCCTAGAGTATGCTTTCATTTCAGTACTGAAGATTAAAAATTAATACCAACTGCATTGTTTTAGCTCAGAAAGGAAGATGAAATCGATCAAAGATTTTTGGGTATGTGTCACCCCAAAATATAACCCACAGTTCTCTTCAGTGAACTGTCAGAGCACACACAGCACAATGAGTTTTCAAAGGAGAGCAAGCATTTCCACTGTAAGAGAATCTCTCCTTTGACACCAGCTCTGGAAGTCAGAGAAAGAATCGAGCCATGAGTCATGGGGTAGAGGCTAAGGAACATATTTCTGAGTGGGATCCTAATGGTCGTATGAGTTCTGCCTGGGTTAGAGATTAGAATGCAATAAAATGCTTCTCAAGAAGATGCCTGCAGGGAACCTTCAAATATGAACAACAGAGCAACAAACAGCAAAATCAAACCAGCAAGAAATAGTGTCTAGGCCGTTCTGTGCCAGATACTAATGATACCCTTAAGTTGCTAGAATACATTTTGAGAACAGGATTTACGCAGAACCTCCTGTGAAAATACCATGAAGGAATTGAAAGTAATCCATAATCCTTTTAGGGCAACACTGAAAGTCTGTGACACATTCGTAATTTTGTTGCAAATTTCATATTTCAGACAGAAAACTTTAAAAATACTTATTTTAATAATAATGGGTTATTATATTAATGTAGATAAATTTACAAGCAGTTTCAGAAAGGTGACATCATAGAGCAATAATCAGCAAGATTATTTTAAACTTCCGGATAATGAGTTAATCAGAGATAGACAGCCCTTTAAACTTAGACGATTTTCCTAGTTTCTTTTGTTTTTCTTTTTAATATTATACTTGATAAATATGATTCATAAGTGCTAGCTGAAATCCTCCAAAGAAATGAGTGTATTTTAATAACATACTTCACATATACCAGCAGAGCAGCTATATGCTGTATTACAGGATAAAATTCATTTTGACATTGTTGAACAAATGGCTCAATTATGTGATTTCCTACAAAGGAAAACATATTAATCTACAAAATTGAAATCTGTTTTCAAAATGATCTATAATTTGAGCCTGGAATTAGGACAATTTGTCTGAGTACATTGAATTTATGGCACATTTTTCATTCTTTGTACATAAACCTGATTTATGAAAGGCATCATCCAGAAAATACTAATGGTTTTCCTATTTTATAGATAGAAAAATGGAGTTGTGAGGAAATGAAATGCTTTTCTCCAATTCATCTTGAAAACTGACAGTGAAATTGAGTAGTAATGTAGGTGCCTTCTTCATGTTTCATTTCCATTGTGTCTGCCTTTCTCTTTGCTTGTATTACTATTAATGTCTTAGAATTGCTGGCTTATAGACGCTATCTCAGAAAATGTTAATATCCTCAAGGAAGTACTGCTATCTTACTAGGAAGATTTTAAAGGACCTAGTAGATATATACTGAACTACACAAATAAAGACTAAACAGAAAATTTAGGGCCTGATTATGTGAGATATGTTTATTCAATCAACACCATCCACTTATAGGTTTACATTTTTCTTGTTAGAGTATGATTTTATCACTAAATATTTGTTCCTTTAAAAAATAAAGAACAAGTACCATAATTTAATGAAACAAAATATTTACAACACTTGTAATTTATAATTTGTGGAACATGGAAGTGGAGAAGGAAATAAGTTCATAATTGTGTAAAATCAATTACACAAAAAAGAGCAGAGGAAAGATAAAAACACAGGAATGGGGGAAATCAAAACTACATTGTAAAAAAAGATTAAAGAAGAAGAATAAAAAATTTCAAAGAAAATTAAAAATGCAAGTTAATAGCAAAAAAAATACATCCTGAGAGCCAAGATCTACAAAGAACACTATGTTGATTGAGGAACCTTTGGTACATCCAGGAAAATGGTTTAAAATTATTGATGATAAGTTACTACACAAAAATAATTTTAATATAACATCAATAAAAATTGGAATTTGGAAAACTGTAAAATCAGCACCAAAAAATGAAGCAGGATTAATTTAGCTAGGCATGAATGTGTGTGTGTGTGTGTGCGTGTGCGTGTGTGCGTGAGTACATGCGTGCATGAGTGCATGCGTGCATGCGTGCATGTATGTGCATGTTTCTCTTACAGAAATATGAAACTGAAAAATGCAACCATGGGACACTTATGTAGAAAGACATTTTATATTGTGATGCCAAATCCTGTCAATTCAGTCTTTATGTTCTACATTAATTTTAGTAAACATCTTTGGTAGATATTGCAAACGAATGTTCTAAAACTGTGAGATGACAACATGCTTAGAATAGCCAAGGAATACTGAAAACGCAAGCCCAGGACATGAAGAAAATATTTGAAAAGTATAAATTTACAATTCTGTATTGTCAATATTAAGTCTGGACTGTAAAAAAAATTAAAGAATAAAAAATAAAAATAAACAGAAAGGAAAGGATCTATTTATAAATTTGAAAAGTATCTAAGTGGACACTTCATTAAAGAATACATATTTGCAAATAAGTACTTGGCATTGCATCTAACATCATTTCTCAGTTACAAATTGAAATTAAAAACAATGGAATATCATTGAATTGTGTATTAACTCTGACAGTACTAATTGTGGACAAGAATGTTTTCAGATTATTTATAGTAATAAGTATTAGCAAGGACTGCCAGGTATCAATTTAAATGCATATTTACATTACATTTAAATCATCATTTATATAATCTTAACCGTAATAACTAAACAACCCAGAAGCTACCAAGATTGATTTCTGCTGCTCTTGTTCTAAAAGCTTGAAGACTAAAACCTCTTGTTGAAGATACCACATTCTTCAAACACTGGAATTGAAGGAATCAGCTTGAACTGACTTGGAAGGTCCTTCCTGAGGATTCATTCGCATAGCATTTGAAAGTTCAATGAAAGCTACATAGGGAGAAAATCAAGCAACAATTCAATATAACAGTGAAGCCTATGAAGGTTAACAATAACTAACATAGCAAAATGTCCCATGACATCAAGGTAGTAACCAATATCTTTCAAAGGTCCATTATTTAAGAGAGAACTCATGACTTGTAAACCTAGTCCACTACCCAAGGTTTGAAATCATGAATTATAGAGAAGAACCTACTACTAGCATTTCATTAAACCAGTACAGGTCCAATGCTATTCTAAGTACATGTCCTTATGTCCCCAGGGAATTATAGTTATTGCCCTTCATCAAAGAAGCTTCTTTTTGAGGTAGACTAAGACCAGGGCAGAAAGTCATGCATAGTCAAAATGTAGAGAACACTCAACCATGAAATGTCAAACCTTATGAAATATCTACAGCCCAAAACATCTAAGACTTGGGGAGCATTGCATAGGAAGTAAAGAAAATCTGTAAAAACCAAAAGGTCAAAAGATCTACAATGAGATAATATCTTCCGCATATAACAGGGAAACTGTACTCACAAAATCTCAACAACTACAGTTGCCTAAACATGACCTACACACCACCAGCTGGCCTGACAATGTGGATGGTGGAAATTTCATAAAGCCCTACCCTTAGATAAAGATCTATGGGCAATTAATAGTTGCTTAGGAAGTGAGAAACATTCTTTTTTTTTCTTTTTTTTTATTAACTTGGATATTTCTTATATACATTTCGAGTGTTATTCCCTTTCTTATCACCCTTCTGATAGGTTAACTAATCCTAAATTGGGAGTCTGATCAAACACATATAAGCAACAGGGAATTGGCTCACCAGACTTTGGCTTTGTCTCTCTGTCCTCTCCCCATCTCCCCATCTCCCTCTCCCCCTACCTCCCCACCTCTCTCTTTCTGTAGATAGATAGATAAATAGATAGATAGATAGATAGATAGATAGACAGACAATGATGGTGAAGATAGAAAGAAAGATAGATAGGCAGATAGATAGAAAGATAGATGAATAGATGGTGGAGAGATAAATTAATGAATAGATAGATAGATAGATGAATGAATAGAGAATAGATAGATTTATAGATATAGATACATAGATACATAGACATATAGATAAATAGATATATAACAATAACTAAAGAAGAGCTCATCAATTTGAGAGAATAAGAAGGGTTGGAGGGATGGAAATTCTATAAAGAATTCTTACAAAATTCTAATAAATAAATAAATAGGAAACATATAACATCCCCTTAAAGTGTGCACAAACGTACATGTACACACACTCTCAAATACACACACACACGCACACACATACACAGTGTCACTCAATAAGTAACTGATAAAATGTGATATATCAATAACATCAAATTATATCTGTCACTAAAAATAATTGAGCCACAGTAATACATGATCTAATGTCAATAACATATATTTGGCTAAGTGAAAAAATAGTCTGAAAATGACACAATAGTTTCAGTTATTTAACATTGTTAACAGATCAAACTGTAGAGATAATTCTTTTAAAGCATGCTTTCATGGACCTGTAGTAAAAGAGAAATACAGAAAAGGTATTTGAAAGATTTTAATTATTCTGTATAACAGCATAATCATGGGTACCAATCATACTTTGGATCTGTAAGTTTAGAGAAGAAATGAGATGCAAATGTAAGAGATAATTCAGACAAGTGGAACCTCCTAAGCGGAAATGCAAAAATTAGCTATAAAACTTTATGAGGACTTAGAGTTTATGAGGCAATCTTATTTGTAAGGGTAGAGCATGCTGGGTTCTAATCTATGGAACTTTAGAAATTATTTGGCCATGAGGACAGTATTCAAGCACTGCATTCTTGTTGATAAACTTAATTTTCACAAGACTAGGGACTAACATTTCTGACACTGCTATGTATTTACTGAAATTCATCAGTTAAATAAGTGAATAGTGGACAGCAGAAAGCATGTCCAGGTTTAGGAAGTGGAAATTTGCAAACTAAGTAGAATCACACACATGGTGATAGGTTAGATTTGGAGATTTTGAGATGAACTTGCATATTTCTGGACACAGAAAACATGCAAGTTTAGAAAAATTCATAGATATGTACATATGTGTGAGTCTATGATTTATCTGTCTATCAATCTACACATTGTGATAATTCTATCGCAGCAGAAATGAGCTTGTCTACTGCCCAGATGTGTTTCTGTTCCTATCATCAATAAAAGGAACCAGAAGTCTCAGAATAGATAAATCCTGAACAGAGAAAGAAAATACCCATGAGATGCCAGAATAGCTTCCTGAAGCTAGAAATTTAGGAGCACAACTTGTTAAATACCTATAATAAGGAGGTGTGTAAAAGTTACGCAGTTTCCAACAATCTTCAGAAATCCATGACCATTATCAAACTGTGAACTGAGTTACTGCCAAAGTTTAAAACAAGTATCCACTAGCATATAATCAGTTGTGAGTAAGTGGAGGAGATCTCAGTACCATCTTCAATATGTATCTCTAAACTAAAAAAAGAAAAATAACTTTTAAAGGGTGTTCCTTGTAATGTAATAAATTTTATTATTATTATATTGCGGTGGCATTTGAAAATATTGGGAATTATTAAATTGCTGAAGCATTATCTTTTTTTCTATGCAGAATACAACTACTAGTCAATATGCAGAGAGATAATGAAGAAGCAGAATGGTATTGTATTTTGCTATACAATGTTAAAATCTGAAATTAATGAAAAATGCTCTCATCGTTCTGAAGGAAAAATATATAAAGTAGAATTATATAAATAACTTCGCTGTCATTTGCTAAAGAGTATTTTATTAGACATGGTTTTACTAAATAGTTTTTCCCCTGAATCCGTTGTCAGGAGTCATGAGCACTCCGTCAGAATGAGGAAGAAAGGAAATCAAGTGAAAGGCAAAGGCCTCAGGGTACTAAGGCTCTGACCCATGACAGAGGAAATACATTCCAGGCTGACATTTATGCAGTAAGTCCAAAGGTCAACCACAGTAGTGCAAATCAACAGGGCAGACAGCTTCAGGAGAAATGCCTTCCAAAAAGAAGAAAAAAACATTTTATTATTGTGATGTATTAAGAAGGAATGTTCGTTATTGACATGAGTTTAGTGGCTAATTAATAATAAGCTCAACAATTAAACACCTGGAATACCAAACAGTCATTAGGAATTAAATTACCATACATCGTTAGTTTAATTGCTAGCAATATACAATCTTAGTAAGGTATTCTTAGGTTTGGAATCTAAATATCATTATGCTACATAAATCACAAGGAAAGTGATTTTTTTAAAGACGTTCACTTGTGCTGTAGATTTTAAAGCACTGTGTCCACATTGTCTTTACTGTAAAGTCAGTATGTACCTCCCTAAAATGGAAAACAGTCCAAGTATTGTTTTAAGTATAATTCTTATGAATTAAGATATATATTTAAAGAAAGAGCTTTCCTATTAAGAGTAAAATCTGAATGGAGCAGGGACTTGGTTGTGGTCCTAGTATATGCCAGGGCAACCAAAGGGATTCTTTTTTTTATCAACAATCAAATTTTATAACAATCGAAGTTTGATTTTTACAAAATAGACTTAAATCAGAGTTTTTATGTAATCAAGAAATTAATTTTTTTAATTCCTTTCCCTTTCTTTTCTTTTTTTTTTTTTTTTTTCGGAGCTGGGGACTGAACCCAGGGCCTTATGGTTGCTAGGCAAGCCCTCTACCACTGAGCCAAATCCCCAACCCCCAAGAAATTAATTTTTATATTCATTTGGGAAACTATTTAAAGTGAATGTAATGATGTATAGGCTCTAGCTTCAGATAACTAGGGATCGATTAAGAGAAGAATGAGAACACTGTTTAGTATGAACTCAGTTTCTGAAATTGTGAGAAGCCAACCTCAATCTGGGAAGAATAAAGATCTCCAGAAGGGCAGCACATGATTCTAAATAGTTGACGAGCTCTATTTTTAATTAAGTAGAGAGACGTGAAACAAAAATGAGAACTCATAGTTTTCCTCTGG
This sequence comes from Rattus rattus, assembly GCF_011064425.1. Classification (NCBI taxonomy): domain Eukaryota; kingdom Metazoa; phylum Chordata; class Mammalia; order Rodentia; family Muridae; genus Rattus; species Rattus rattus. The sequence continues at coordinate 179,220,956 of NC_046156.1, forward strand.
GCAGGAGAAACAGTAGTTGTAAACTCGAGGATATATAACAAAATTATATTTAAAATTTTTCTCTTTCTCATGGAGCCTCAGGTAGAAATTTCAACTTATTTTGATGTCCATAATCCTCCAACACATGATCAGCAACAGAAATAAGTGCTACTATAGATAATTATAATTCAAAGCTAAGGGAGAAGTAGAAGTGATTAATAACAGCTCCAAGGAACCATAAATGTGTGTCAGCTAGCAAAGAACTCAGAGATGTGCAGTCATTAATTTATTATGGTACACTCTATCTATTTGTCTATCCACCTGTCTATCATCTATGTATCATTTATCATTATTGATTGTGAATATATCTATATGCCTACTTTTTCTGACCTTTTAACAATAATTCTATCTTTTACAGTGGAATATTTTTATATACTCCTTTCCTGCAGAAACTTGTACTGTTGTAAAACAATTGAAAATACTTTATCTCTGATAATTTCTTAATTTTATTATGGGAAAACAGGTTTTTGAAAAATCTCCAAGATCTAAATTTAATTTTGGAAAATTTTCATTAAATATATGTAATTTCATTACACACCATCAGTAGTTACTGTTCTGATGTAGTAACATAATTATGGCCCAGACAGTTTCTGAGTGCCATGATAATCTCAAATACCACTTTTCTAAAATTTGTCCCTTCTTATTTCTATATGAAATAGAATAAATGTAAATAACATATATGTATAACATGCTTCCTCTTTATGCACAGATCAGTGTTTTTCTATAGTGAAAGGAAAATTATGCAGATTTAAGGTTTAAAATATGAAGTTAAAAGTAAGTTTCCAAAATTCACAAACTCAGGGACTAAACACTGTGAAAGCAAGTCCGGGCAGCCCATGCGCTAGAACAGCACCAGACCATAAAGGAAAGGAATGCAGAACAGACCAGGGGTACCGGATCTGACTCACAGGCCACCTGGCAGGAAGAGATAAGCCCCCAGCCCCCGACATTCAGGACGCCACAAACCTGCCAATGTGTGCAGCTATACCTTATTACCTCATCATGTGAAATAGCCAATCATATGTGAACATGTCTATGTGCCTCGTTTGAATCCACCAATCCCCGTAACTATGCATCTGCTTCTGTATGCCCGCTTCTGCTTCCCCAAACCCTAGAAAAGCCCCATGCTGGAGCTGCTGGGCGCATAAGTCCTCCGAAGAGACTGTGTGCCCGCAGGTACCTGTGTTTTCCAATAAACCCTCTTGCTGATTGCATCCGAGTGGACTCAGCTCGGTCATTGGACGCTTGGGTCTCCTCCTGAGGGAAAGGTCCTCTCCGGAGGTCTTTCAATAGATATTCTGAAGATAGATAAATGAAGCAAAGGGCTAGTTGAATGTCCCCTGCCACCATACACAAGCTGGAACATTCTCATATTCCTTACATGTGAGATTCATCACATTGTCCCCTTTATGAAATACTGCATTATGAGACAAATGTTTTTCTTGATTCCACTGTAGAGTCCCTTTATGTCTTTCTCACATGGTATATGTGTACTAAGTCGTGTGTGTCCACATCTGTCTAATAAAGTGACAAGAGCTTTCTCAAGATCAAGAAACTCTTTGTAGTCATTCACATACTTAGGATGCCTAGAAACACACAAGGAAATTTATGACTATTAAATCATAGGCTTGTCAATAGAATAAGAAATTAATGAAAATGTATTATTAGTGTTTAAAGTTGTCATTTTTCGACTTTTTTTTTCAGTACTGGTGTCCATATAAGCTTATTTAAGACTGTTATTCTTAACCAGAAAGATGTCCTGTAAATATTTTCCTATTATGTGTCCCAGCCCGTGGGAACATCAGCAGAGACCCTGAAGAGGGGAGTGGGATGGATGGGGCAAGAGGCACAAGAAATGGAGACAAGACAGTATTCTGATCAAGTCTCATTTAATCAAGCAAAAAGCACTTGCTTATATGCAGAAAAATCACCCAACACAAACTGGTAGTCATGGTAATGATAAACATACATCACATCAGAAACCAATGGCATAAGTTTTGATTTCCCAAAAACTTCTTACCTACAATAAGTTTCAATTTCCTAAAGTTTCTAACTAACAAAGTGAAACTCATTCTTGTGTAGAAACAAGCTACCAGGAAGTGTCCAGTATTCTTGGCTGGTGGTAACCCCCACGTATGCTACTTGGAAACAAGGGTCCATGAAGTAGAAAACACCTAACTCAGGCAAAGAAAAGCATAAGCAGGCTGGGTGGCCCCAGACAATTATGTTTTGATAGTGTAACAGATATTGATATTTTCAGGTTATCTGAGTACTAACTGTTTCAGGGGTTATATGTAAACAGATACCTGGATCACAGTGTCTACTGTGGATCACAGTGTCTACTGTGGATCACAGTGTCTAATGTGGATCACAGTGTCTACTGTGGATCACAGTGTCTAATGTGGACCACAGTGTCTACTGTGGATCACAGTGTCTAATGTGGATCACAGTGTCTACTGTGGATCACAGTGTCTACTGTGGATCACAGTGTCTACTGTGGATCACAGTGTCTAATCAGTAAACTGTATTGACTGTAGCCATTATTTGGTTTCTAATCTGCATGTCCTTCTTGTTTAATCCTCTCTTTACTTCTTTCTAAGTTCTCTTTACCAGCCTTGTGTCTGCCTTCAGTCATCACTTATTCAGTGACTAATAATCCCACTGAGTACACAAACAAAACCATAATATTATATTTCATATAACTATAACATAATCCTATTAGAACCATGTAATCAGAGAAAGGATTGAAAGAGCTGAAAGGGCTTGAAATCCCATAAGAACATCAGTGCCAGGGGTTAGGGATTTAGCTCAGTGGTAGAGCACTTGCCTGGCAAGTGCAAGGCCCTGGGTTCGGTCCCCAGCTCAAAATAAAAGAAAAATCAATGCCAACCAACCAGTGCTCCCAGGGACAAAAACCACTACCCAAAGACTATACATGGACTGGACCCATGGCTCCAGCTGCATATTTAGCAGAGGATACCTTGGGCACCAATGGGGGCTCCTTGGTCCTGGCAAGGCTGGACTCCCCACCCCAGTGTAGGGAAATGTCAGTGGTAGGGGTGGGGAAGGGGTGGATGGGAAAACATCTTTTAGAAGAAGGAGGGGGGAGAGATAGGAGGCTTATTCAGAAAACCAGGAAGGGAATAACATTTGAAATATGATAAAAATATCAAAGAAGAAAAGAAATTAACTTACTTATTTAAAAAGGAAAACAACTATGTAATGAATTGCACTAAAACCAAGAGGTCCGATGTAGCTAGCCTAGAATTGAGTGTGCTTTTAACAACTTATACTTAGAGCTACCTGTTTTATTCCAAGTCCATACGTGCTCAGCCATTGACCAGCAAAAACGAACTCCATGTTTTCTTGTAGAACATTTTTTCATTTTCAGTTGGGTTTTTTTTAATATTTTGAGGGGTTAGTTTGTTTAGTTTGCTATATGACTGCTTTTTAGGAAAGACAGAGGAAGAAAGAGAGAAAGAAACGACAGAACAGGAAGTTAGGTGACTGGGGATGATCTAGGAAGTGTTTGGGGAGAAAACGGTAAATTAACTTGTTTTGAAGTAGTTTAGTTTTTATGTTTTGAAATATAATTACATTTATTTTCTTCTTTTCCTTTTCTTCCTCAAACTCTCTTACATATTCTTTTCTTTCAAATTCAGTAGCTTCTTTTCCCATAAATTGTTCTTTTATTTGTTGCCTATGTTTCTGTCCTAAATACATAAATATAACATGCCATCTGGTAATGTGCATGTATATATATGTTTTTGAGGCCAAACACTTTATCAGATAACTAGTCATGTACTCTTCCCTGGATATTATTTATTCTCCCTTCCTCAGCATTCCTTAGTTACCTGTAATTCTTTGTGTAGGGTTGGGGCCTCATGCCCTTTCCCTGATTAATGTTAGCATATTTATTGGTGCTATTCTTGTTCAGCTAATTTTTCATCAGCCATGGTAGTGGGATTTAATAGATGTACTGATACTACTGGGAAACACAATCTCATAGCAAACTCCCTCTTTCTCTAGCTTATACCTTGCACCTTTTTATCATTTCTTCTGCAATGATCCTTGAATCTTGGGTACAGGAGTTTTATTGTAAATGTATCACTAGGGACTGGGCTTTAGAACTACTTTTTGACTGCAGTGGTTTTCTGTAATAGTCTCCACTTGTTCAAGGGTAAAGCATCCTCAATTAGAGATGAGACCTACACTTATCTGCTGGTAAAAGGACAAATATTGAGAATGGATTTGGAGATTATTCTGGTTTAGTAAAGTGGCAGTCATAGAGTCTCGCCCAACCAATGACTTCATTAACCCTGTGTGATTGGCTAGGTTTCAGTACCAGCATGATTGCCTTCTTGTTGACAGGGTCTCAAGTCCAATTAGAGAGCTATTGATTATTGTCAAAATATGAGTGCCACTGCTGTACCTTCAGATTCATCATGTCCTTCTGGTAACTATGATACTCAATAGATGTCACAACCAGGTAGTTGTTTCCCTCCTTCTGGTACCATGAAATTTGATCCTCAGAGAGGAGACTTTCAGGTCATCTCTACCTCAGAGTCTCTGGACACTATGTCTGAAGTGTATGCTGGTGTCTAAAATAGGGATTTAGCTTTCACTTCTGAGGAGCAACTAAGGACAGTAGCAATAACCTATAATGTTTAGAGAGTCATTTGGTCAGTCCTTGTAAACAACTCAAAAGGGCTCCCAACGCATGGTATTTTTTGTTAGATGATCTATGGCTCTTGGATCAGGGGAGCATTGTCAGTCAAGATGGGAAAACTTCATTTAAAAATATGGGTATTTTTAATAAGTTGTTATCATGCTATTCCTTAAGACTTTTTCAGACATCCTTACTCTTATTTAGCCTACTCCCTCATTTTTAGAAATTTACCTCCTTCCTATATCCCTAATTAGAACTCCCCAATTTTATTTCACTCTTCAAATCACTTATACTTGGCCATTTGTCTCTCTATTGCTCACTTAGCTCATAGTAATTCCTTTTTACTTTACAGTTAAAGAAGAGATTTTTGCACTTACTCTATAGGGTGTTCTCATTATATATATATATATATATATATATATATATAATTTAAGATACTAAATTTTAAAAGAATCACAGAGCTGACTCCTATAGGCCTAAATCTAATGAAGGAACCAAGGTTCTTTCTTCCCACACAAAATACTGGGACTATAGAATACACACTCTCCCAGCTGCCCTTTGGAATTTCCTCTGCCCTAACTCTTCTGGTTTCCATCTCGGCATGAGTGACAGTTTAAAACTGGAAGTGAACATGGGGTGGTCCCTTTCAGCACTGCATTTAAATCTGCCTTTACTGTGATTTGTAGACATGTGTGTGACCCCATGGCCCACTAGTTCTAATTTTCTTAAAGACAGATATGTTTCTTTGATCCTTTTGTTTTCTCTTCACCTTAGAATATCATTCATACAGAAAATATATTAAATATGCTTAATCTGAACACGACTATCATTGACTCCTCAAAAAAAAATTAAATCTGTAAAGCTCTTCCTGACTTAATTTTGCAGCTCCCTAACATGTCTCTGAACATCATCTCACAATTGTATTCTTCAAAGTGTCATTAGTATTTCCCATATTGATTCTGTCTTCTGAGTTGTACTGGCAAGAACCTCTCACGTTTCTGTGATGATCTTCCACTAGCCCAGAGGTCAAGGTGTAATGGCAAGTTCTGATGAAAGACTCAAACCTTGTGAAGTTGCAGGTCAGTGGCACAGAGGACCTCATATGTGAGATCCCCTGGCGTGCCCATGTACGACCACACGTGGTATTTCTTGTTTCAAGACAGTAAACACATGTCTAAGATAAAATCTATCTGGACCTTATATTTTCATTAAAAATAACAGGAAGTAAAAGCCAATACTCCAAATTAGCGAGGCAGATGTAACACAAATATAAAACATAAAAAATTTGCTCTTACCATCCTGATCTTCACACTTTTTATCTATGTTTATGCTTGTTATTCAAGTTAAGAACATTTGAAAATAATTTAAGCAACAGAGAAAAAAATATATTACACAAGATCACAAGAAAGGGAGACAAAACAACTAAGTACAAGATGGTGCCCTGGATGGGATCCGGGAACAGACAAGAAACAGTGGGTAAAAACTAGAGAAATCTGACTAAGGTTCTGGATGTTTATAATAAACCAAGAAAATATGAACTTTCTGAATCAAGCTTTACCTCAGACATGGAGCAGTTCACCATAATGCTGTTAAATATCACCTCAGGTTTTCACAGAAGTTATTTCAGGGATCTGGCCAAAATAAAAAAGTAAAATATGTAGAGTTTATTTATTTTCAGAGACGCAGTAAATTATTATAAAGTACAGTCTTATATTTTACATTGACATCTTTTTTAAAATTTCCTAAATAGCATCAAGCCCAGTTTTTAAAAAAGAAAACCCATATTTGAATTGGTTGATTGCCAATCTTGTATCAATATGGTTCTCAGAACTTACATCACTAATAAACAAAGTCTCTTATTTTTAACAATCTATGGGTCTGAGTACAGAAAATTTATGACAGTGTAGTAGTTAAGAGCCCGACAAAGGAGTTGGTATAAGAAAAAGCCAGTAGTATATCATCTAATTATACCCTAATGTTCCTCTAGCTCTGTGGTTCTCAACCTATGGGTCATAGCTCCTTTGAGGATTGAAAGACCCTTTCACAAGGCTCATATATCAGGTAACCTATATAGCACATACTTACCTTGTGATTCATGACAGTATCAAAATTGCAGTTATGAAATAGTAATGAAATCTTGGTGCTTAGGGTCATCACAACATGAGGAACTATGTGAAAGGGTTACAGCATTAGGAAGGTTGAGAACCACTTCTAGCTTGTCAAAGTTTTGTTGAAGAGACTTCATGGACAAATTCCTCAGTACAACTACCCAGAAAGCCATTCCCACACCAATACCAGTAAGAAAACACCCCTTTACATTCTTTCAGGAATGTTACATCTCTTTTTAAGTTACTTACTCCTTAGATTATAATTATTCATGCATATTTCACCCGAAAGTATATATTAAATGAGTGAAAATCAACTAATGTAGTTGAGCATAGTCTATATATTGGAATGCATCTGGCTTTCTTCCACACCCAAAAGAAAATTAAAAGGTTCAGCAAATTGCTTGAAAGCCATAATAAAATTTTTAAAGCACAGAAAACATTAGTATCTAAGCAACCCATAGAAAGTACCTTTTTTTAGTCTGATGAGCCCAAGTGGAAAAAAAGGAAAAAGAAAAGAAAAAAGACAAAGGAGATACATGCTTTAAGAGAAAAATGACTGGCAATTATGGCTCACTTTAAGATATTCAACAGGCAGTCTGCATGTAGAATAATGCAAATTGATTTATTCTTGTCTCCTTGTACAAAGCTCAAGTGAATCAAGGACCTCCACATAAAACCAGATACATTGAATCTAATAGGAGAGAAATTGTGCAAGAGCCTCAAGTACTTGGGCACAGGGAAAAATTTCCTGAAGAGAACACCACCAGTGGTGTATGCTTTAATACGCCATAGACAAATGCAACAACAGGCAAATGGAACCTCATAAAATTGAAAACCTTCTGTAAAGCAAAGGACACTGTCAATGGAACAAAATGGCAACCCACAGATTGGGAAAATATATTTACCAACCCTACATCTGATAGAGGGCTAGTATTCAAAATATAGCAACAAGGTAGTCTCCAGAGAACCAAATAACTACTAAAAAGTGGAGTACAGAGTTAGAGAATTCTCAACCAAGGAAGCTCAAATGGCTGAGAAGCACTTTAAGAAATGTTCAACATCTTTAGTCATCAGGGAAATGCAAATCAAAATGACCCTCAATTACACCTCATCCCAGACAAAATAACTAAGATAAAAAACACAGGTGACAGAAGATGTTGGCAAGAATGTGGGGAAATACGAACACTCTTCCATTGTTGGTGGGACTGCAAGATGGTTCAACCACTCTGAAAATCAGTCTGGGGTTCCTGAGAAACCACTATACCTTCCTGGGCATGTACCCAAAAGATGCTCCACCATATAACAAGGACACATGCTCCACCATGTTCATAGCAGTCTTATTTATAATAGCCAGAAGCTGGAAATAATCCAGATATCCCTCAATGGAAGAATGGATACAGAAAATGTGGTACATATACCCAATGGAGTACTACGCAGTAATTAAAAACTATGACTTCATGAATTCACAGCAAACAGATGAAACTGGGAAATATCCTGAGTGAGGTAACCCAATCACATGGTATGCACTCACTGATACATGGATATTAGCCCAAAAGCTCACAATGCCCATAATACAACCCAGAGACCATATGGAGCACTAAAGGAAGGAAGACAAGAGTGTGGATGCTTCAGCCCTGCATTGAGGGGGGAACAAGACAATTGTGGGAGGTGGAGGGAAAAGGGGACCTGGAAGGGTGAAAGAAGGGGAAGGAAATAAGGGCGACAGTATCCGGAAATGGAGGAGATGTGAGAGAGGTACAGAGGGTTAGAAAATCGAACAAAAATATGTTAACAGGTGTGATAAGGAATTGGGGCTAGCCACTAGAAGGTCCCTGACACCAGGGAAATGTGAGGCTCCCAGGACCCAATGGGGACAACTTTAACCAAAATTCACAGAGAAGGGAGAGATAGAACCAGCTGAGACCACCTCCAGTAAATCGGCACAGCCCTAGTCGAGGAATGGGGCCACCCACCCATCTCAAAGTTTTTAACTCAGAATGTTTCCATCCAAAGGAAGAACAGGAAGGAAAAATGGAGCAGAGACTTAAGGAAGGACCAATCAGGGACTGCCTCACCTGGGGATCCATCATGTCTGCAGACACTAAACCCAACACTGTTGCTGTGGTCAAGAGGTGCTCATTGACACAAACCTAGTCCTCAGTTCCTGATGAAGTCCGGCCAGCAACTGACCAATGCAGATGTGGATCCTTGAAGCCAACCATCAGACTGAGCTCAGGGAACCTCATGGGGAAGCTAACAGAAGGTCTGGAGGAGTGAAGGGAACTACAACCCCATTGGAAGAACAACATAGGTTGGCCTGACCACCCAGTTCTCCCTGAGTCTAGATCACCAACCAAGGAGTGTACCTGGAGGATCCATGGCTCCAGATACATGTGTGGCAGAGGATGGCCTTGCCTGACAGAAACGGGAGAGGAGGTCCTTGGTCCTGGGGAAGCTTGATGCCTCAGTGTAGGGGGATGCTGGAGCAGTGGGGCAGGATAGTGTGGGTGTTTGGAGGAGCATTCTCATACAGGCAAGGAGGATGGAGAGGGGAAGGGGACTTGATGGAGGGGTAACCTGGAAGTGGGATATCATGGGATGGGGTGGTTGTTGAATGGGGTAATGGGGAAGTGGACATCATTTGAGATGTATACGAATGGAATGATTAATAAAAAATAAAAATTAAAAAAGATAAATAAAATTAAATCTTAGATCATTATGTCAGTTATTCAAACTTTTATTGAGGTGCTTGGAAGGAGCAGAAACTCCTCTATTTAAGACATTTTCCAACTTGTAAAGAAGATTAGAGGAAGATGAATATCTTTACCTGAGTTACACAATGGAGTACTGCTCAACTATTAAAAATAATGACTTCATGAAATTCATAGGCAAGTGGATGAAAGTAGAAAATATCGTCTTGAGTGAAGTAACACAAACACAGAAAACACACATGGTATGCCTTCACTGATAAATGGATATTAGCTCAAAAGCTCAGATTACTCAAGATACAATCCATAGACCACATAAAGAAGGACAAGGAAAGTGTGGATGCTTCTATCCCTTAGAAGAGGAACAGAAATATTCACAGAAAAAGGAAGACAAAGTTAGAGCAGAGACAAAGGCCAGGAAAGGCCATCCAGAACTTCCCCACCTGGGGGATCCAGCCTTATACAGCCACCTAAAACCCAGAAATATTGTTGATGCCAAGAAGTATGTTGACAAAACCTGATATTCTGTCTCCTGGAGAGGCTCTACAGAGCACGACACAAGCAAACAGAGGCTCTCAGTCAACCATTGAATTGAGAATGGGGTCCCCAATTGAGCAGTTAGAGAACTGAAGGAGCTCAAGGGGGTTGCCATCCTTTAAGAACAATAATACTAACCAACCAAAGCTCCTAGGGATGAAACCACCATCCAAAGAGTACACATGGACAGACACATGGCTCCAGCTGCATAAGTAACAGAGGATGATCTTGTTGGGTATGAATGGGAAGAGAAGCCCTTGGTCCTGTGTTGGACCCTCCTGGGCTCCCTCAGTGTTTGCCCAATGCTGAGCCTTGCTGATGCATGTGGAAACTTTTGTTTTTAAGAAAAAAAACATCTTGGCCTTTGCTGTTTGGCCGATGGGTGGTAACACCATTGAGTCAGTTCCTATTTTTATTCTGAGAACATAAACTTGTTTTTCCATTGTGTTTCCAGAGGTTTTCCATCTGGTGGACTTGGTGTATATATACTGTGAACGTCAGTAAAGCTTTGGCATTTTCGTAGCACAAATGACCTGAGTCTCTGTCTTTTGTTAAATCCCCCAGGCCTACACCCAGTTCTCATTACCATGGCAGTGCAGGTGCCATCAAGTGGAGGTCCCACCGAGATGGAGAAAGTGAGGAGCACCTGACAGGATCGTTTCAGGCAGTCAGCCAGCAAAGTGAAAGGAACATATGGGTGAGTGGTACAGAAGATTGCAGTAAGTAAAAGGATCGTGCCATGGGAACCTTGAGTTCCATATTACAGTTAACAGATCAGATGGTAGCTCTCCTCAAAGAGCAGGGAACAGTGATAAAGGTAAAAACAGCTAAAGAATTAATTAAAACTTTAGAAAAGACTAGTCCCTGGTTTGCTCATTCAGAAAGACTTAGTATTCCTGATTGGGATCATGTTAAGACATATTTGCAAAAAACACTTCAGAGAGATGGCCCTGAGAGCATTCCCATCACCATGTTCTCTTTGTGGAGATTGGCCAAGGATGCTCTCTTGAGTATTAATGAGTACTAATAAAGGAACAAATGTCAGAGATAGAAAGAACATTCAGAGCAGCACAGGATGATGCCTCTCGTAAGTCTTTACAAGCTTCTGATTCAGAACAGGATTCAAGCTCAGAGGAGGATGAAGAGACATTAGAAAAAGAAATAGGGGAGCTTAAAAGGAAGATTAATAAGTGCAGGGTTGCTAAAAAATCAGAATCTCATCCTCCTTGTAAAAATCCCTTCTTTAAAGAAGAGAGAGCTACTGTTCATTCTGCCTATGAATCCTATCCTTCCTTGGAGTGTTGTTATGGAGAGAAGGCTCCAAGAAGAGAAGTAATTTTCCTGAGCCTCCCCCTGGACAGGGAGAGGTGTATCCTGTTGTTGAGCTCCCGAACCCAAACAACACAGGTCAATTTATTAGACAACATGTTCCTCTGAGTTTTAAGGAGTTGAAAAGCCCTTAAAAGCAGTCTTTGCTTATGGCCCCTTTGCTCCCTTTACTTCTGCTATTTTTGAATCTTACGTTACATCCAATTTGACTCCTGGAGATTGGCAACAATTATGTAGGGTAGTGTTGTCTGTGGGACATTGTCCCATATGGAGAGGAGAAAGTCAGAAGCAGTGTGCTCAGACAGCTCAGAGAGATGCTGCTGCAGGATAGGGGAGGGACATCTTGAATGATATGGGAGGTGGTTACCCGCAACCAGTGCAGAGGATGCTTCATGAACAGGGATTTGCCCCAGTAAGGGTTTGGGGAGGTACCTACAGGAGGACCCTCAACCTGTGACTAATGGGGACCTAGTTGTTTGATCCCATATAGATGGGAAGGGATTGGGAGTTTTGCCATGGGGGTCACTGCTAAGTTGCTTCCTATCTTTTGTAGATGGAGTACTGGCCCATTTTCTCTGAAAGATTGGAGGCAGCACATGGACTTGTGTGGGAGCAGTTGCAGGGGGACACATTGTTCCCTCCACTTCCCCCTGGAATGTTTCTTTTACATGCCTGGATACTGCTCCTCTAATGTTAAGACAGAGGGTGGCTTTTAATTCCACTGCCTCTTAGAATATGTCTATCAACTTTGAATGTTCCCTAAATTTTGAAAATAGTAAGCTTAGTAAAAATTTTATTATCTCTTCCTTCACCTGTGTAATTCCTCTATTTTTCTTTGGGTTTGGAATGGTACTAATGCTGGAGATAGTCGTGACTATTATTTGCAGGAATGCTATCTATGTGAAGCTGCTGGGGACTGGAGGACTCTGCCCTTGTGCTGATCCCAGGCATGGTTCCATTGCCTGTCAGTCATTTGGGAGAAAATCAGCTCATCCTGAACCATCATAGGAGAGAATTTGGCATCATCAATGCTATTATAAAAGCCCTTGCCACTGTGACCACTGTGGCTGCAGTGTCTGGGATTGCCCTCTCCCAATCTGTTGTTAATACAAGCACAGTAGATAAACATAAAGGAGAAGTTGCTGACAATTGGCATTTCTAAATTTAAATCAACAGACAGCACTATATTGGCTCCAAGTTTTGCATAGCTGCTACCATATGATTAAACCTCTTCATGCATTACTCTCCCACTCCTCCTACCCTAAGATGTTCACTTGAAGACTGTGGTAAGAGAAAGGTGTTAATCTTCAAACAAATGGATTACAAAACTCATTTGAAATTAAGTGTGAAAAAAAACGAAGGTGTTCTAGGTGAACTTTTCCAAAGAACATAAATTGTCTTTCATCAGATTTTTGACTGTGTGTGAGTGTGTGTGTGTGTGTGTGTGTGTGTGTGTGTGTGTGTGTATACATATATATCGTAATGTGAATGGCTTATTAATTATGACAGATAAATTGAGGTACCTATAAATTATTGAACTTGCTCTATAATAATTCCCAACACAACAGTTTCTACTATAGTATTTGTGAGTGAAAATAGCTCTTTTTTTTGGATCATAATCCTAAATAACATGTATTTTTAATCACCAAATATTTTATGTAAATAATAGGAACAGGGAAAATGCCTAAATTGTGGAATTATAAGTATAAATTAGATGCTGTTCACTGATATTCCTTCTAAAATGAAAATATCTAATTTATGCTAATTAACTAATACCTTACCCCAGAATGATTATCTCATTGGAAGAGTCCAAAACCGTTGTTTCATATGTTTTAATAAATGTTTTACAACATATCAACATATTATTTTCAGCTAAAAGTCTCTGCAATCATATGTTTTCAAAAATTCTCTCCATTGTATTTTTATACATTATTGTTATTTTATTGAAGAATTTAACAACTAGATTTAATTTCTAAAATATCTTAATGGGGAGCTGAATGTGTAAAGTGATACATAATGGTTTTCTGTACTATCATACCCCTATTTTAGGAATTTGACAATAAGATTATAGAGCTGGGGCCCGAACTTCGCTGATCCTGGCCGAAAGCTCCCTGCTCCCAAACCCCGTGGGAGGGAGAGCTAGACCTTCAGAGGGGCAGACATGCCTGGGAAGCCAGAGGAGACTACTCTCTGCCCACATTTCTGACTCTAGAGGAAAACGCCTAGCGCCATCTGGGGCCCATGTGAAGAGGGTCCCCAGCAAAGACTGGACAGGCCCTTCTGGTTGCTACACTCATGGAGAGCTGACACCTGGCTCTGAGAAGCGACTCCAGGCTGGAGACCAGAGGAAAGACCACCTTTTCTCCTCCAAGTGACCTGCCTGGTGGACACAAGACACACGCCCACAGGAACACCTGAAGACCAGTAGACAGGAAGGACTACACACCTGAAAGCAGAACACTCTGTGCCCATAACTGGATGAAAGAGAACAGGAAAACAGGTCTACAGCACTCCTGACACACAGGCCTATAGGACGGTCTAACCACTGTAAAAATAGCAGAACGAGGTAACACCAGAGACAACATGATGGCAAGAGGCAAGCACAGGAACCAAAGCAACAGAAACCAAGACTATATGGCATCATCAGAGCCCAATTCTCCCACCAAAGCAAACAATGAATATCCAAACACACCAGAAAAGCAAGATCTAGATTTAAAATCACATTTGATCATGATGATGAAGGACTTCAAGAAATACATAAAGAACTCCCATAGAGAAATGCAGGGAAACACAAATAAACAAGTAGAAGCCTATAGAGAGGAAATGCAAAAATCCCTGAAAGAATTCCAGGAAAACACAATCAAACAGGTGAAGGAATTAAAAATGGAAATAGAAGCAATAAAGAAAGCACAAAGAGAGACAACATTGGATATAGAAAACCAAAGGAAGAGACAAGGAGCCGTATATACAAGCATCACCAAGAGAATGCAAGAGATAAAAGACAGAATATGAGGAAAAGGAGGTTCCATAGAAATCATTGACACAACAGTCAAAGATAATGTAAAATGGAAAAAGCTACTGGCCCAAAACATACAGGAAATCCAGGACACAGTGAGAAGATCAAACCTAAGGATAATAGGTATAGAAGAGAGTGAAGACTCCTAACTCAAAGGACAAGTAAATATCATCAACAAAATCATAGAAGAAAACTTCCCTAACCTAAAGAAAGAGATGGCCATAAACATACAAGAAGCCTACATAACTCCAAATAGATTGGACCAGAAAAGAAACTCCTCCCATCACATAATAGTCAAAACACCAAATGGACAAAACAAAGAAAGAATATTAAAAGCAGTAAGGGAAAAAGGTCAAGTAACATATAAAGGCAGACCTATCAGAATCACACCAGACTTCTCACCAGAGACTATGAAAGCCAGAAGATCCTGGACAGATGACATACAGATCCTGAGATGCCAGTCCAGGTTATTGTATCCAGCAAAAATCTCAATTAACATAGATGGAGAAACCAAGATATTCCATGACAAAACCAAATTTACACAATATCTTTCTACAAATCCAGCCCTACAAAGGATAATAAATGGGAAAGCCCAACAGAAGGAGGCAAGTTACACCCTAGAAAAAGCAAGACTAACCATTTTGCAACAAAACAAAGAGAAGACAAGAACACAAGCATAATCTCACATTCAAATACGAATATATCAGGAAGCAACAATCAATATTCCTTAATATCTCTCAACATCAATGTACACAATTCCCAAATAAAAAGACACAGATTAACAAACTGGATACACAATGAGGACCCAGCATTCTGCTGCCTACAGGAAACACACCTCAGAGACAAAGACAGACACTACCTCAGAGTAAAAGGCCAGAAAACAACTTTGCAAGCAAATGGTCTGAAGAAGCAAGCTGGAGTAGTCATTCTTATATCGAATAAAATCAATTTTCAACCAAAAGTCATCAAAAAGATAAGGAAGGACACTTCATATTCATGAAAGGAAAAATCCACCAAGATGAACTCTCAATCCTAAACATCTATGCTCCAAATAAAAGGGCATCTACATACATAAAAGAAACCTTACTAAAGCTCAAAGCACACATTGCACCTCACACAATAATAGTAAGAGATTTCAACACCCCACTCTCATCAATGGACAGATCATGGAAACAGAAAATAAACAGAGACAGAGACAGACTAAGAGAAGTCATGAGCCAAATGGACTTAACAGATATTTATAGAACATTCTATCCTAAAGCAAAAGGATATACCTTCTTCTCAGCTCCTCATGGTACTTTCTCCAAAATTGACCATATAATTGGTCAAAAAACCAGCCTCAACAGGTACAGAAAGATAGAAATAATCCCATGCGTGCTATCAGACCACCACGGCCTAAAGCTGATCTTCAATAACAATAAGGGAAGAATGCTCACATATACTTGGAAATTGAACAATGCTCTACTCAATGATAACCTGGTCAAGGAAGAAATAAAGAAAGAAATTAAAGACTTTTTAGAATTTAATGAAAATGAAGGTACAACATACCCAAACTTATGGGACACAATGAAAGCTGTGCTAAGAGGAAAACTCATAGTGCTGAGTGCCTGCAGAAATAAACAGGAAAGAGTATATATCAGCAGCTTGACAGCACACCTAAAAGCTCTAGAACAAAAAGAAGCAAACACACCCAGGAGGAGTAGAACGCAGGAAATAATCAAACTCAGAGCTGAAATCAACCAAGTAGAAACAAAAAGGACTATACAAAGAATCAACAGAACCAAAATCTGGTTCTTTGAGATATCAACAAGATAGATTAAACCCTTAGCCAGATTAACCAGAGGACACAGAAAGTGTGTCCAAATTAACAAAATCAGAAATAAAAAGATAGACATAACAACAGAGCCAGAAGAAATTCAAAAAATCATCAGATCCTACTACAAAAGCCTATATTCAACAATACTTGAAAATCTGCAGGAAATGGACAATTTCCTAGACAGATACCAGGTACTGAAGTTAAATCAGGAACAAATAAACCAGTTAAACAACCCCATAACTCCTAAATAAATAGAAGTAGTCATTAAAAGTCTCCCAACCAGAAAGAGCCCAGGTCCAGATGGTTCAGTGCAGAATTCTATCAGAACTTCATAGAAGACCTCATACCAATACTATCCAAACTATTCCACAAAATTGAAACAGATGGAACGATACCAAATTCCTTCTATGAAGCCACAATTACTCTTATACCTAAACCACACAAAGACCCAACAGAGAAAGAGAACTTCAACCCAATTTCCCATATGAATATCGATGCAAAAATACTCAATAAATTCTTGCAAGCCAAATCCAAGAGTGTATCAAAACAATCATCCATCATGATCAAGTAGGCTTCATTCCAGGGAGGCAGGGATGGTTTAATATACAGAAAACCATCAACATAATCCACTATATAAACAAACTGAAAGATAAAAACCACAAGATCCTTCCATTAGATTCTGAGAAAAATTTGACAAAATTCATCACCCCTTCATGATAAAAGTCCTGGAAAGAACAGGAATTCAAGACCCATACCTAAACATAGTTTGCCATATACAGCAAACCAGTAGCTAATATTAAGCGAAATGGAGAGAAATGTGAAGCAATCTTACTACAATGAGGGACTAGACAAGGCTGCCCACTCTCTCCCTACTTATTCAATATAGATCTCAAAGTTGTAGCCAGAGCAATCAACAAAATAAGGAGATCAAAGGGATACAGTTTGGAAAGGAAGAAATCAAAATACCACTATTTGCAGATGATGTGATAGTATATTTAAGTGATCCCAAAAGTTCCATCAGAGAACTACTAAGCCTGATAAACAACTTCAGCAAAGTGGCCGGGTATAAAATTAACTCAAATAAATCAGTAGCCTTCCTGTACACAAAAGAGAAACAAGCCGAGAAAGGAATTAGGGAAATGAAACCCTTAATAATAGTCCCAAATAATATAAAATACCTCGGTGTGACTTTAACCAAGCAAGTGAAAGATCTGTATGATAAGAACTTCATGCCTCTGAAGAAAGAAATTGAAGAAGATCTCAGAAGATGGAAAGATCTCCCATGCTCATGGATTGGCAGGATTAATATAGTAAAAATGGCCATTTTACCAAAAGCGATCTACAGATTCAATGCAATTCCTATCAAAATTCCAACCCAATTCTTCAAAGAGTTAGACAGAACAATTGCAAATTCATCTGGAATAACAAAAAACCCAGTATAGCTAAAACTAATTAGACAAGATGGATGAAGCAAAGAAGTGCAGGCCAACAGGAACCGGATGTAGATCTCTCCTGAGAGGCACAGCCAGAATACAGCAATTACATAGGCGAATGCCAACAGCGAACCACTTAACTGAGAACGGGACCACCGTTGAAGGAATCTTAGAAAGGACTGAAAGAGCTTGAAGGGGCTCAAGACCCCATGAGCAACAATGACAACCAACCAGAGCTTCCAGGGACTAAGCCACTACCCAAAGATTATACATGGACTGATTCTGGGCTCCAACCTCATAGGTAGCAACAAATAGCCTAGTAAGAGCACCAGTGGAAGGGGAAGCCCTTGGTCCTGCCAAGACTGAACCCCCAGTGAACGTGATTGTTCGTGGGAGGGTGGTAATGGGGGAAGGATGGGGAGGGGAACACCCACATAGAAGGGGAGGGAGAGGGGTTAGGGGGATGTTGATCCAGAAACTGGGAAAGGTAATAACAATTGAAATGTAAATAAAAAATACTCAAGTTAATAAAGATGGAAGAAAAAAAAAAGAATACCCTTGGGAGGGGATAGGGAGGCAAAGTTTAGAACAGAGGCAGAAGGAACACCCATTCAGATCCTGCCCCACATGTGGTCCATACATATACAGCCACCGAACTAGATATGATGGATGAAGCAAAGAAGTGCAGGCTGACAGGAACCAGATGTTGCTCTCTCCTGAGAGACACAGCCAGAATATGGCAAATACATAGGCGAATGTCAACAGCAAACCAATGAACTGAGAATGGGACACCTGTTAAGGAATCAGAGAAAGGACTGAAAGAGCTTGAAGGGGCTTGAGACCCCATATGAACAACAATGCCAACCAACCAGAGCTTCCAGGGACTAAGCCACTACCCAAAAACTATACATGGACTGACCCTGGGCTCCGACTGCACAAGTAGCAATGAATAGCCTTTTAAGGGCATCAGTGGAAGGGGAAGCCCTTGGTCCTGCCAAGACTGAATCCCTGGTGAATAGGATTGTTGGGGGGAGGGCAGTAGGGAGGGAGAAGGATGGGTAGGGGAATACCCATATAGAAGAGGGGGAGGGGTTAGGGGATGTTTGCTTGGAAACTGGGAAAGGTAATAACAATTGAAATGTAAATAAGAAATACCCAATTTAATAAAGATAGAGGAAAAATAAAATAAAATTTAATAAAAAAAGATTATAGTATCTTGTGGCAATTCATTGTACACTAGTGAGACTACTGCCATTAGGAAAATTCATACTGCCATTGTTTCTTTGATGTGAATTATTATACGCATTTTCAAAAATTTGCTGAACTGCTTCAATTATTCTTCTACATTTTAAGGATGTCGTTGAGCTCCTATGAAAGGAGTGAAGAAAATGGGAAGGGACAGAGAGAAAGGGTGGTGAATTGATTAGATTACTTATTTCAAGCTTTTCTTGCAATTCTTCCCCATTGGTGGAAAGGATTCCTTCAATTACTGTAGGTGATTTATAAAGCAAAACAAAGGACATCCTACAGCTCACATTCTCCTCAATTAAAGATCTTGACCCTTAACTAACTAGTGTCAATTCCCTTACCCAAAATCAGGCTGGCAACAGTCTCCATAGCTTAATCTAAATGGCATGTACCCTTGCCTTCCTTTCTCTTCCATTAATGAATTCACTGACAGCCCATTTTATTACATCTGGTACAAGAATCTTCATATTAGGAGAGCCTGCTCTTATGACAGGATATCAAGAATACTGTGTGTAATGGACAAACAAGTTGTTTATGACTAATAGTAATCATCATGTTAGTTATATATAAAAGAAAACTAAATTACTTCCCAAGTGTGTATTTCATTTGTGTGCATGCATGTGTGTGTGTAATTAGGAAATCCATACTTTAATTTGCATATTAACTAGAGTATGTATAGCTGATATTGCTATGTAAAAAACAAGACTGCAGAGAAATCTTTATGTAGCCAAAAGCATATAGCAAGCTTTCATTTGATAATTGACCAAAAGGCACATGAATCAGAATCCTCAGTTCTGTTCCAACTGTTGACTTCATTTGCCTTTTGAGCCTATTATCTAATCAAATTTGCTCAATATTTTGTAAGATGAACTCTGGCCTTTGTTTCAGAAGATAAACACATTTCAAGTAATGACAAACTGATTAAGTCACTATGCTAGCAAGTGTCACATTAAGCTTTAAGATGAATCATGATTTGTGGATAATTAAATAAATTTGAAGATCCAATTACCCTGAAGAACTGAAAATTCCATCTGATTTATCACATTAATTCAGATGAGGGAGGTTTAGGCATAAATTGGCCAGTTCCTTTGACTTTGGATCTGGGAGCAGAAGTTTCCTTCCATAATGTCTTTATTTGATGCATTCCTACAAAGTTTAGAAGGAAAACCTTGATAACTCGATTTCCCAGTCTTTCCTTCTCTTTCAAACAAGGTGTCCACTTATAATGTGTATTCCAATATATGTTAAATGTGATGGTTTTCTTTCACATAGAATGATATTCACCTGAATTTGATACTGCATATGGGGCGGGAAAATATCCTAGTCGTTAAGTCACTCGGAAGATCAATCTTAAGTACTTGTAAGTCCCATGTGAATTGCTGCCTGAAATTTACATGAAAATAAAATTGTCATTGTATAGACAAAGCCCTTCTCCTTCTTTAGCTGCTGTGTCTTGAAAGCTTAGATAAATAATTGTGCATTTACTCAGTCTGAGCCATTGTGTTAAATAAACTATGTCTGAAATTCCTTACTTAACTTGCACAAGACAGAAAGATGCATTGTTGCTACTTCATCAACTGGTAGATGGAATCTCATTTTCTCCCAGGGTCTTATAAAAGATAAGTAATACTAGTGGAATCTCAGTTCCTCTGTGTGTGCCCATAGCTTATGCCCTTCGATGTGTTGGTAATCTGATGTGAGAAGAGAAGGGTGGAGTTGCAATGGAAGAGAGAGTTTCCGATTCGCATTAGCACTGAAAAAAAGAAGTCAGGCTAGATGCGTGTCTCACCTTATTGCAGAAATTCGGGTGAGCAACAGGACATTTGCAATGTACACATAAGTTTTACAAGTTCAAGATAGTCTCCATTCCTGCTAACGTAGCAAGTGCAATACAAAACATTGGTGGTCAGCTTGGGCTCTGTGAGATTTGTAACTGATCTCATACTTCTTTTTATGAGTGTGTGTTTATGCTGATGCCATCAACACATCATAAAAACCTCAATTGTTCTACAACCAGGACATTTTTACTGACAGACTTCCCTTTTGAAAAGGGTAAAACTATTCACCCATTGTCTGGTAGACATGTTACTCTTTATATCATATCTGGATAGCATTGAATATATACTGGAATACAGGGACAATTATCTCCTCTTTTTTCTCCTTTTTGTTGTTTTTCTTTCTGTTTGTATTTTTGTCACATGCATCCTAATGGAAGGGACCTACTAAAAAGATGACAAGTGGGTAAAATCCATTACATAGAAAGCCTCAGCAGAGCCCTGGAGGGAAGTAATGAAATCTAAAAAATCATTACTATATACTTGGTGGAAGATGGACTGGCTTTTGACATATTGAGATGACAAAAGGTAAGGAAATGGGCAAGAATGAGAAAAGAAGATGCAGAACATAAGTTGAAGAGTACTACAGTCTAAATACCAGAGAGTAGTTTGTTACTAGAAAAGCCCGACTTACACATGGTCCAAGCACCTCCTGCAGCAAGTACCCTGACACTATGGGGATACCATCTGTGTCTGTAAACAGAAGTGCTGTTCTAAGGATGAATTTAGGCATCTTGTGTCCATGCCTATATTATCAGAGAGACGCAGAAGGTCGTGCCTGCACCCCCTTTAGTAGGTTGCTTCTTTCACTCGAAGAAGGAGTTGGACCAGCAGTTATAGCAGGATGCCAACAGAACATGTGATAAAGAAGGGAACATATCTCAAATGAGATGGGTTGCAGAACTCAGAGATCTGAGTGTAAAAATGATTTTACCCATGACACAAACGTCTTTATTGCTGCTGTCATTGATACATCACAAAATTTCAGTGTTAAACCACTTGGATGGTACCACATTTCCCACCAGAATGATAAAGGACATAGTAAGACAGCAAAATATCCTCAAGAAGACAAGGCAAGTCTTTGCATGAGGAGACTGAAGATCTGGACTGAAGTCTGAGTCCTACGCTCATAGTCCGCCATGCCAGGCTCAGAAGAAAAAGAACTGCTTCAACCCGCATGCAACCTTGGCCTCTGCAAGGACTCCCAAATGAAAATCCGCAAAGCTTAAAACTCAAAAGGCACCTAGGAGGGGGGATTCTTTGTCACATAATACTAGTAACAACGTTTTTAGGTTCAGGTTGTAGTTTTGATGACAGATTTAAAATTTTTATAACTAATCAACTACTATTCCAAGAAAGAGATCACTTGCAGTTTTCATGGTGGGGGGGTGTCTCAGTATATAATCTTTCCCATTTTCATTATTTTGCCTATAAAATGGAAACATTTTTTCTCTGAAATGTGTTAGCCTTCTGTCTAAGCTCCGGCTAACAGAGTCATGTTTCAAAACAAATGTAGTGTGTCAAGAAGTTTGTTTAACAAAAAAAGCCTGTTTGTTATAAAAGAAAATGAAGTTCAGCGGTAGTCCTGACCTGTGCAACTTACCATAGCTCCCAACTTGCCTTAAGAGTATTCCAGTTTTAATGTCCCCATGCTGAAATGAATGGCAAAGTTCCAAAGGTTCTTTTGAGCTAATAGGTTTGGTGCAATTAGACTGCACATAGCTTTCTATAGCCGCAAAGCAGAGGAACCCACTGTATCCTAAGAACATGCAGCAGGCTGAAACACTGGTGGATATTCAAAGTAGAGAGTTAATAGTCACTTCTGCCTGTGCATAGTAATGGCATCTAAACCAGGTTATCCATGGCTGTGGGTTAAATGTCAATGTGGACTAGACAGCTCACATTTCAGTGTGTCATCTTCTTGGCTCTCTCTAGCTCTTTAAAATATGTCCATGGCTCCTCAACTAAAATGTCCCAGCCATAGGAGAGAAAAATTCAACCCCAGTAGTTTCTGAGGTTACTAAATGTGAGGATCTATCCTGTTTCCGGTGTATAACAAAGCAGTTGACATGGCAGCCAAGCTTCTAATAGAGGGATCTCACAGACTGTACACCTCTTACCTCTTCGTTTTTTCTGCTTTTCGGGCATCCACATTTCCACTTCATCTCCTCTGCGTATCATCCTAACTATAAAGGGCCCTCAAGCTTCTACCCTCAAGAAGCCTGTATTTCACTCACAATGATGTCTTTGGTCTTGTCAGCCGTAATTATGAATCAAATTTGACATGTCATATCTTCAGAAGTGCATTCTATTTCCTTCTCAGTTAGATAATTACTTGTCTCTCTTCCTAAACCCCCATTCTTTGTTGCCCTAATGCTGCCACTTATTCCCTTTGCCCCTGGGGATAGTAACTGAACAACTTGCACATGTACTTAAGTCAAGAGAGACTGCTGTCTGATGTGAGAACAAACAGTTCCCACTCATCCAAAATTAACAAGCTATATTGTTTCATAACTCTTAAACAAAGATCCAGGTTTTTAAACCAAAGAATCCTTAACAAAACTTACAGAGTTCTAAAACAAATTCATTAAATAAGAATGAAATAGGAACTAAAGTTGCCTCTTTACAAGTAAATATTTAAGTTTGATTATCAGCTTCTCAGCTTCCAGATTCAAATTTTCTCACCTTCTGCTCACTCTGCACTAATAATAATTCTTCTCTTACCGAGAAGATGTAAGCAAAATCCACAGAGAATTTCCATGGGATCCTGTGACCAGAACTACAAGGTTACCAACCTTCCAGCCTTAACTCATGTGTTTTTGTGTAGAAGAAGGTCTGTGATGCTGTGATGTACCTGTGTCTTTATGTCAGATGAGAGATATTACCCCATTCATATCCAAAAATAGCTAGACCTGATCAAAAAGACCTAGGTGAGCCAGTCCCTTAGGTGAAAGAGAGGGAAGAGCTGGCCAGCCATGGGTGAGAGAGAGGAGAGAGCTTGCATGAGGTAGTGAACCCACAGGGCTCATGTCCTCTCCCTTCCCCCTTTGCCTCCTGCAGGAGCCAGGAGATCTGACGCTGGGGTCACCAAAGCAAAAGGGTTAGCCCTGTATTCTGGAGAACTAGCTCTGCAACTTGCCTGGGCAATACAGTGAAGCTGGCACTGATGGCAAAGACACAGTGAGACAGCCCTGAAGGTGTGAGAGAGGTAGAGTTAGCCCAGTCCTTCACAGGCTGTGGCACTTGGGAGACTGGGTCCTGTGCCTTTACTGGGCAGCACATTGGAGCTGGCTCTGCAGGCCTGGGTTCAGGTGAGCCAGTGTGAGGGCATGGGAGCAGAATAACTTATGTTACCCACAACACTGGGTCAGCATTGAGTGGCCTAGCTGGAGCGGGGCTGGAGAGCTCACCCTAGTGGTATGAATAGAAGATGGCTGGTGGACTAACCAGCTCAGTTACCATTTAGGGCCTAGGTCTGGAGCTCAGAATTTGCCACCCCCAAATCTGTGCCTTCTGTGAATGGTTGGGACCCATGAAAGGGTCAGACAGGATCTAAATGACACAGGGCAAAAACAAAATAGCGGGGAGGAGTCAATATTGACGTTGTCACACAAGCCAAAGGTCTTGAACCAGACCAATAACTCATTGCAGTAAACATTTGCAAGTGAAGATGTGTGGACAGTGAGATATACTGTGGGACACTGTGACATACTACAACTTCCGCAATGAGATATTTACCATGCTTTGGTTGTTGCTGTTGTTGCAGTCATCATCATTGTTGGGGGAGGTTGCAAGAGCAAAGGGCAGATATAAGGGGATGGAGGAGAGGGACCGGGTTGCATAATGTTAAACTTACAAAGAATCAATACAACGGGTTTTGTTTTCTTGTTTGCTGGCTTGTTGTTTGTAACATTTATTATTAGGCTTGGGCGTATTCACTTCCCAGTCTGGGTTTCCTCCAGGGATGGTGTGATCTTTCAGGCCACTGGCCAAGATGTGGACAGCTTACAGAGGGGAAAGTAGGCTGCTGCCCTGCAATGCCCTGTGTCTGTTCCGCCGCCCTGTGGTGGTGAGGCTAAACAGAGCCTGTCTCCCTTTCCTTCTCTCCAGGAAGGCCCTTTTGTCTACCTGGCTATATAGGGAATGCTGCAGATTCCCAAGGTTTGACTTCCCATCTTTTTTCTTTTTTTTTTTTTTTTTTTTTGGAGCTGGGGACTGAACCCAGGGCCTCAGATAGGCAAGCCTACCACTGAGCTAAACTCAACCCTTGAGCTAAATCCCCAACCCCCTTTGATTTCATCTTTATGTAAGTAATTCAAAACATTTTCATTTGAAAACAAAAAAAAATCACCAATTTCTCCCTTTCCAATCTACCCTCCCATCATGGATGAGTGTGCTGAAATATCTCCTATTTTAAAGACAGAGGCAATGTAATGAAAGTTCCCTAATATACATATGTAAGCAAGGTTTATCACGGGAATTGACTTACACCACCATTAAGCAAAGAACTGAGAACCAGGACTGCTGATAAAAATTAATAATAATTTGGAGTTAAGGCTTAAGACTCTAGAATGCTATAAATACAGTTCTCAGTGCAAGGCTGAAGGTCAGAATCCTGAGAGGATAAAACTAGGAGTGGGAGTGAGATCCAACTATTCTATGTCCTATTGTCCAAAAAGGCCTGAAAACAAGTAATGCTCATGCCCAATGCTGTATCAGCAGCAGTCAGTTTCTCCAGCTCACATGTAAAAAGCAAAATCACCCTGCTGTTTTGCTCAGTTGACGCCACCACAATAAATTGCACACATCAGCAAGAGAAATATTCTTTACCCAGTCTTCCAATTTAAATGCCAAACTGTTCCATGAGCAAGCCCAAGTCACAATCTCATCAGGTTGATGGCACATATGGAAATGTTACTCTATCTGCTATTTGGCCTCATTTAGCCCAGTCAAGCTTACACACAAAATAAGCCATCGCTGTGCTCTCACTAATTTCTCTTTTTTACGTTAAAAAAACAAACATTTGTTTTAATGTCTGTGCTGTGTTTGCTCAGTTACACTGTGCCCCACTGGGTTTCAGAACTCACTGTGATCTGGAGTAACCTTGTCCCATGAAGGCTGGTATCCTGAGGGGAGTATGTCTTAGAAAGATCCCAAAGAAATTATCTATAAGTAGAGACTTCATAGTGCTCAGGAGAGCAGCAGATAGAATGGGCTCAGTTAGGTGGATCCACTTCATGCAACTTCAACAGCAGCAACAATAGAAACTAACCTTGTAGCTCTGAAGCTGACTTTCACCTCAGCCACATTTCCAGCTATAAAATTCTCAGAGACATCAAAATAGTCCTCAGAAACAAGAAATCTAAATTAGTATTTAACCTTATGTATTATAGGAACAGAAGATGATGGCTTTCCTGACCATACAGCTTAGAGCCCAACTTTCCAAACTCTTAGACATTCCTCACTCCTGGTGTGTGAAATGTGCTTCCTTAGTTCCTTGTACGTATCTGAGGGTTTTTTTTTGTCTTGTTTTGATTTAACTTGATTTGTTGTTTTGTTGTCACCTGTGCCCTGGACAGCTCTTAGCCTGACCCGACCTTCTCTAGGGATTTGGGGGCAAGTAGAACAGAATCAAGGACACAGACTCCTGGAGCAGGTGAGAAACGCTGCAGCAAGGTCATCTGAGCACTGCTGCAAGCTCCTTTAATATCCCCCACCTACGCCCTCATTGGTCCCAAGAAAGCATCTCTTCTAAACAGAAGTTCCAGATTGGCCAGCACTGTTTGCACCAGCAAACCTTGTCCTCTCAGGCAGTCCTCAATTAGGTCCTCCTGCAGGACTGCTGGTATCACAGACAGACCTCAATTAGGTCCTCCTGGAAATGCTTCTGAAGCTGCCAGACCTTGGCGTTTACATAGAGGCAGTCCTACTGTTCCTGCTACAGTTTTGTTTTCGGGATTTTTTTGTGTGTGTGTATTTTATTTCACTTAATACAGTTTTGTATAAATATCATATCCACATATACGACAATATTGGTGCTGAGGTTTTAATTTGTATATCTTTATCAAGTTTTGATGTCAAAAGTAAATACAGATAATAAAAAAGTTGACATTTCATGTCAGCATTGTAATGAGAGTGTCAGAATTGATACTAAGAATTAGATAATGTGATAAGGAATTGTTGTCTACCAACATGACTGCTCTGGCAAGGGATTGCATCCAAAGACTTTCTAGGTCTATATGACCTGGCCGGAATACAGGCAAGCCCTATATTACAGAATGATCTAGCTGCAACACAGACACACCCATTATATACACCTTTAATCCCTAGCAATTTAAGAAAGATTAGTTTGTAGAAAGAAGCAGTTATATCTGAAAGTGACATCTAAGTGAGGGGCAGAGAAGGTGATGAATCGGAGAAAGATTTGACAGAATGAGTCAGAGATAGGATACGCCCAACTCACAGGGGAATAGCACAGGGAAGAGAGGCTACTGATGAGCAGTGAGAGAGAGAAAAAGGTGAGTTATTCTCTCTCTCTCTCTCTCTCTCTCTCTCTCTCTCTGTGTGTGTGTGTGTGTGTGTGTGTGTGTGTGTGTGTGTGTGTGTGTGTGTGGTGGTTTTACCAGGACAATTTTTAGAGACAAGTAGCAGAGAGAACAAGCTAGACAAAGGTAAAAATAATAAGAAGGAGCCAGAAGTTTAGAACATACAGAGAAAAAAAGTATGATGCCAAGCAGAGCAATTCAGTGAGAACCTGAGAGAAGCCCGATTGAATCAGTCAGCTTGGATTGGCAATCAGACAGCGATTAGAAGCTTTAAGGGCTAGGCCTAGGGATAGATAGAACAAAGAAAAAAAATTCTCTAGGTTCAACCCAAACCATGTACTCACAAAACTTGGGTATAGCATACATCTTATCCTGTCATCAAAGGAAATAAAATTGATATTTACAATAATCTTTTTTTCCTGGAATGTCCTTCCTGAAAGTCCCAAGCACATTAACACTTGAAAACCATTTTATCACAATCAGAAGTTTTCTCAAGGTTTTCCCAACCTTCCCTCATCTTCCTATGAAGGTATAAGACCAGACTCACTTATATTAGGAGAACAAGGTTGATTGACACACATTTTTTCCATTCCCCTTTTCTATTTGAAATGCTCAGAGCTGTGAACCTGGATCTCAAAATGACATACTTGAAAGAATTTATTAATGAAGATTTAGTGACGACTTTCAGTTTTGTACTTTCAGAGACTCCCCAACATCTATGGGAATCAAGAATTCAGAAACAAACTCCAAGTTTTCTATTTTTAAGTTATTTATACTAGAAAAAAAGAAATAGTCAAAATGGTTTTTATGTTGGCTTTGGCAAATCATGAGACTGTTGACCAGTGAGTAATCTTTCGAGTAAAGGAATACTGCTGGCAATTATATAAAAATATACTTCACTAGCCCAACATGGAACACTGCATCACAAAAATAAATTTTATCAAATACTTTCCACATTTGAGAAGATATGTTTTACAATGTACAAAAACTTAATCATCCCAATGAAAGAGATTTTTGGTACAATTAAAAACACCATTCTTTCTGGTTTTTTTTTTACATGTCTTTATATAGATTGATACAATTACATGAAAATATAGTTTTAATTTTCTGTGCAAATAAAATTGGAAGTATTGATATGGAGGCATTTAGAATTGCTCCCCAAAGACTTCCTCAATCACCGAATACAATTCAAGTGTAATTTACTTTAGGATATGTTAAGGAAATGCTATTAACCACTTAGATATTATACCTTCACATGTCTTCAATCATGTCCCTACTTTATTTTATACGATTAGAATAAAACTTGTTATAATCTCATCTAAGAGTTGAGGAAAAACTACATGAATTTTTCATACATATTCTGAGTCAAAATTTAATGCATATTAATGCAAATATACTTTTCCTGGCATTGAGGCACACTCATATCTTTGATTTGCAATGCCTTTGAGATAGCAGCCAGGTCAGCTGAGATTTGATTATTTATTTTTTTAAAAAGTGATTTAGAAAATATATGTTCAAATAATTTCTTTGTCAAGATATGTTTATTCTTTTATGTTTAATGTTTGAAAGTTTCTTATTATTCATATAATGCATTTGAGTCACTTTCATCTATCTTCCTTCCCTTCTCTCATACCCTCACTTCCATGCTGGAACAGGCCCTCTCAATAAGAGCCTCTTCTACTGGCAGCAGAGTGATCAGCTCTGAACAGTCAGCTGTATCACCCCCGCCAATGCTCAAGAAGCATCATGGGAAAGATGACAAGAAAATTGTAAGAACTGGGAAGATGTGCAAAATGATATTCCCAGCCAGTAGCAAAGCCAATGTTTACATAAACTTACTGCTATGCACATGCCCTATGTAGGAGTATTATTTTCTTTTTATAATTGGATATTTTATGTATTTACATTTCATATGTTATCCTCTTTATCGGTTCCCCTCTCCCATCCCCTCTCTCCCTGCTTCTATGAGGATGTTCCCCCTCTCACCCACCTCACAGCCCATAGTATTCCCCTACACTGGGGAAAGGAGCCTTCACAGGACCAAGGGCTTTTCCTCCCACTGATGCTGGACAATGCTATCCTCTGCCACATATGTGGCTAGAGCCATGGAAGAAGGAGTCCTGGCCATTGAGATAGCTTCAGTGGGTAAAAGACCACGCTGCACAGGCCTGAGTGCCTGAGTTGTATCCCTGGAACTCATAGAAAGGTAGGAGAAAGTCAGAGAGAGACAACTCCACAAAGTTATACTTTACCCTCTCCACACATGCTGAGGCACGCCTTCAAACACACACACACGCACACGCACGCGCACGCACACGCACACACACGCACACACGCGCACACACGCGCACACACACACACATGCACACGCACACACACGCACACAAAGCAATAGTGTTTTAACTTTTATTAGACATGTTTTCAGTATTATACATGCAATGGGAAATCAGAATTACATTAACCTACTCTATATGAAGAAGAAAACAAAAAATATGAATTCTTGGAGAGAAACTGTGTCTGCATAGACTTACTGAGTACCTAGAAATTCAGTGATGTGGAAAGGAATGTGCAGGTCTAGGGCGTAGATACTTTATTTGAGACTATCTTTATGCCCCTAAGTATTCTTTCCTTGCCAGCCTCTTCGTCAGAGCTAACAGCCTTTGACTAGCAGATAAACAGCCTTTGGAATCCATTAATAAATTCAAGGTCCAACAACCAAAAGGATAAGAACTTTTTCTGCTAGCGCGTAAGGCCACAGCAGAGATCTCTCTGCCTATAACCTGCTTTCTGGAGGCATTTACCAAGGTGTTTGAAAGTGTCTTCATTTATTACGTTCTTTTTCCTGCTAATATACAAACTTTATGAAACAAGGAATATGGGGAAATCTAAGTCTGTGCTCCTGGGCCACAATAACTCATTCTGGGGTCCAGAATACACTCTCTCAAATCCCCCTTTGGGATGAGAATCGTGTTTTTACATTGACACAGGATAGCAAAAATTCAGTAGGCAAGAAACTAAAATAGACAGGCAAAGTGCTGACTGCGCTGAATGGAAGGGTAAGAGAGAAGTGAGAGTGGGACAGAGACACGGAATCAAATGGATTAATAATCATCTAGGAAGAACTGAGCGAGGAACCAAGATGGAGTTACAGGGTCAGAAGAACGGAGCACACTAGAGAAGAGAGGAAAGTACAGTCTTGGGAAATTTTATCCACATTAATTTGTATACATAGCAGGCACTTAATAAGTATAACATAAGAAAGAGCAGAAATCCTTCCTCCCAATAAAGTGATGTTAACTAATGGTGAAGAGGCACACAGGCAGGCCCCATGCTTCCAGAACACATCCTTTGGAGAGCTTGTTCATTGCATGGAGGAAAACACAGAAGCAGCAAAATGTATCACATTGGTAAAAGTAAAGTTGACATTTTTCCATAATACACAATTTCAGAAACAAATAAAATTGTTATTGAATAGATTTTTTAAGAGTCACCACATTTTATTTCAGGTTTATTTCAGATCCTGCAGTGGAAGATAGCCCTGACCGTGAGTGAGTGTGTTACTTTACTTGACCAATGAAGGAACGATGTTGAGGTGTGTCGTGCATAATTATTCAAAAAGTTTCCAATTGGATTGAAGGCTATCAGGAAGTAAATTACTAAGCAATGCACTGGGTACTGGCTTGTGCCTTTTGCCTAAGGTCACACCCATTTTACATCACTTGGACCTCCAAGGGAAACCTCCCAAAGGACCATCATCCCTTGAGTTGTTCGATTTCAGAAAATTTTAGATAGAGATTGAATATGAAAAGGAGTAAACAAAAGTAATTTACTATGTAGTCTTACTAATTATGATGTTTAACGTAATTACAATTTGTAAGTAGCGAGTCACTTGATCATTACCTCCTCAAACCATTTGCTTTTCTCTAAAGTTTTTGCTGTATGTTCTCCAAAAATAAAACAACATTCTTGATGATATTTTTAGGATTTCAGGGTAAGTACCATCATTACTCAAAACATCAATGTCTGAAGTTGTAGCTTCTGGCATTCTGGCATTGTTTTTTCATAAAGACATAAATGTTCAAACAGAATTTGCAAAGTTAAAAAACTTCATTATTGATAAGTAGTAAATTATATTCTAAAAAATAACTACTTCTCATTTTTCTTAAGAATGAGTGAATCATTTCTCATGTTGCTCAAAAATATTATTGGGTTTACATGTAAAAATTTAAAAATTATAAGACTGAAGTCTGAAATAAAATGTAATGGTATTTTAAAATGTGTTCAGTAAACATTTTATTTTTTTCTGAAATTCTATATTATGGAGAATGTCAACTTTTATCAAAAGTTTTTGTGTACATATATATGTTTATATGAAAAGCATTTGTCTTTAAAGACCATAATTTGTCATATGCTTCTTATCATAACTAAGACTTTGATTTCTTTCATTTATAAAGTAATTTGGCCACACAGGATAGGTTTAATTATCTTGTAGGAATTGATGGTATAAATTTAAACATCTTAAATTATCTTGATTGGATTCATTAAGATCTCCATTGCTGTGTATAAATTATTTGACATAACATAATTCTGGGATATGTTGTCATATTCTTTTTCCATATTCATTTGCTACTAGAAAATTCTAAAGGCATCCTTATAGGAGCACAAAATGTCAAAGGAAAATATATGAGAATTGATAGACAATTGTGCTCTTTTAATATAATACAACGATGGTTTTCAATATATTATTGTACCACAAAGAATAAATCATCTTAATTTTCCATGCATCCAACTTTTTGAACACTTTCCATAAATTAGGAGCCAAGATGTGCAAAACCAGAACAATTCTGAGATTTTGAGAAAATATGTAATTTAAATCTATTAATTTACTGATGAGTACACTCACAGACATTAATAGATATTGTTTTATAATCAAATAATGTACTTTTTATGCATATATTTTCATTTGTCAGATGCAGTTTACAATTTATTCTTAATGCACTTTAAAAGGCCAACAAAGATAATTTGTTCTCTCATGCAATCAACTTAAAAATCATTATAATCAAAGGTGATGTAAGAATGTGCATTTTGAAATTGAAAATGTAGTACAGGAGACAAAATAAAGATCACAACTAAATTGGTGAGAAAAATGGGAAACAGATGAGAATGATCTTTTGACTTTTCCAAACAATGATTTCTTTTCAATATCATTTTACAGAGGGAGTACCATTTTCAGGCAGGGTATTTTTGCATGCTCAAGTTTGACTGAGAACATTTGCCTTCCGTTTCTCATAAAAGATTCTTTGCAAATAAGTATTTGAGAAATGCAGTATGTTTTTGAGGCAAAGCATGGAAAGTTCACTTATTCCTTTACAAATAGACTGGGTATTACCCAGTGAACGGTTTGCTGTGCAATATAAACATATATTTTATTATATGCAATAAGCTTGCATTATTATTTGAATAGACTAAAGTTGGGTATACATTTCCTTCATTTTTGACATCACAATTGTATCATTTCCCCTTTCAATTTTTTCCCTTTAAACTCTCCCATAGACGGACCCATTCTTGCTTTCTCTCAAATTCATGGCCCCTTTTACTCAACAAAACTTTTGAAAGTATACTTCATTCCAGGAAATTTTCAAGGCTCTAGGGCTACACTAGGAAGGCTAAGTGGCCCAGAAAGAACATTCTGGTATGTGTGTGTATATATATATATATATATATATATATAGAGAGAGAGAGAGAGAGAGAGAGGAGATTAATTAAAGTAAGATAATGAAACAATTTAGAGGAAATTAGGGTATATAGGGAAATTCCAAGTAGATATAATACATTTGGTAAAAACTGATATCCTGTCAAATTTCAAAATACTCCTCTTCATCCTATGCTAATCATTTACTCGTTTAGTGTTTACACATTTCATAGGTTGTCCTTTTGTAGTTTTTGATTCTTATTAAAATATTTTGTACAATATATTTTGATTATATTCTTTCACCTCCAACAATCCCTTCAGATCTTTCTTACCCACATAGCTCTGTGCTTTTTTCTTTATCAAAGAACAAGAAAAAAAATCAAAAGAGACAAACTAATCCTCTAGCTATTACAATATTCTTCATCTACTGCATTGGTTTTTAATCCTTGGGGAGAGGAGTTTGATAAACATACTATTTTTAGCTAACTCTACTTTCTACACAGTGTCTAGTTGTGGATCTCTGTGTTAAATGCTGTCTCCTGAAAGAAGAATTAAGATTTGAGTGATGGTCTGATTTATGAATGCAACATGTCATTAGAAGTCATTTTATTCCAGGGTTCCTTTAACAAAATAAGAGTTGTAGTTTTTCTCTAAAGTCCATGACCTACATAGTCTTGGGTCTCAGCCACTTTAGTAGTGTCAGGTGAGTTCCACCTTATGGAGTGGACCTTAAATCCAACCAAAATGGTTGATTACTCTCATACTATTAGTGCTACTGTCACACCAGTATATCTTGCAGGAAGGTTGTCTTTGTGGGTCAGTGGTTTTGTAGATGGGTGATGCTGAAGATTCTTTACACCTCCAGGAGAGTGCAGACTATCTTCCAGCACCATGAGTACTAATCAGGAGGAGTGAAGCTATCTACTGGGTCACTAGCTCAGTTTCTTTATATTCAATGGCATTCATAAATTGTATCTTCAGTAACAAGGCTTTGCCATTGGCTTATGGAGAGTTACCAGTAGCTTTGGCAACAGCCTGTGGTATTTTCTGGGAGGGTCTCTTTAGCAAAAAATTCAGCAAGATGTAATTCATTCCTGATAGTGGAGGTTTTACTTTGTACCATAAAGTGTCTATTTGAGGTGTTGTCACTTTCATCATATAGTGGTTCCAATCAAGCTTTCATCAATGTATATATTTTAGGAAGCTTCTAGGCAGTAATTTCCATATGAATTTTCAAAACTCCTTTAGTGGTAGTTTTGTATATTTTTATAGGTTTACTTATTTTAATTTACCATTACTAATAAAATAAATCACACCAAATCTTAAACAGTTATTACTCAATTAAATATATTAAACAACTAAATCACTTTTTGCTGAAATGGTTCCTTCATCACATGCTAAATGCCAAGGTACAGATATGTAATTAGCTTTTATTTATTTCTAGTATATTCATTCCAGAATGCATTCCTTCAGTAACTATAATTTTATAACATAATTTAATTCCCAGGAAGAAAATATCCACCAAAATCGTGAATGTTGAATTCTGTTTTTCTTTTAAATAAACTTAATGATCAGACTTTCAGAGTCTACAAACTATCTTTTTAGAATTGATACTGTAATTTTACACTAAACTTAAACCCTAGCTTGAAATCAAATGTGATGATGATGATGATGATGATGATGATGATGATGATACAATGACAATGATGATATCAAGTGTTTCAATATATGAAGGAGGAGTTAGATTCTTATATTCACTTATATCTCTTCATTCCAAATTAGTTGGTAATGGTGACTGCGCCATCAGGGTACTGAGAACCAGGCTAGGCCTATGGGATTTAACAAAAAAGACACATACTCGGGTCATTCACGTTTTGAGAATGCCAAAGCTTTATTGAGGTTCACAGAATATGTACCCCAAGTTCACAGTGTGGAAAATTCCAGGAAGCACAGTGAAAGAACAGGTTTACCCCCTCAGGAGAGAATACAGGAACAAAAAACAGGAATTGGCTGAAGGATGTTACTGCCCAGGTGTTACCATCCAGGTGTCAAACAGAAATGTCAGGATGTTCCTTTGTTAGGAACAAAAGCTTCCCCATTCATCAGCAAGGCTCAGCAGGGGGCAAACACTGACGGGGCACAGCATGTTCCCACAAGCTGGTACCAGTGAAACATACATGGACCTTCCTACCAATACACCATATATGCACACACTGGAATGTGTATATGCATGCAAATAATTGATAAAACAGCAGTTTTGAAAAAGGAAATGAACAGCACTCTTGCCTCACCTTAGTAGGAAATCATTTAAAACGTGTCTTTGTATGCATATGGCTGCTTTTTATTGTTTTAGAATTATTCTGAATCCTCTTCTAAATCTGAACTTATCTTTTTCCAGCACTTCATTATTTTGCTTTTTTCTCCTCCTCTTTTTCTATGACAGGTGCTCTCTCTCGTATTTCTACTCCATTATTTATATTAGTCAAACTTTGGAGTAGAACCTCCACATCTATCAGCTTTTCCCTTACATGATTCATCTTTGTCCTTCATCTTCTGCCTTGCTCATGAGTAGTCTTCAACTATGTCACTTCTAGTTGCTAGTGTGCTCACTAGGGTTCATTTGATCACAGTGATCATGTATTTATATAGCACTGTTCATGTCTATGGATTTGAAATGGTATCTGTCAAGTATCACAATACATATTAATCATATGAGTGCTCTGTGTTAGCTACTTTGTGTTTGGGTATATGGTTACTCATTTTGTCTGGTAATGTTTTATTTTCTAATTGCACTTTTAGTTCTTATTTGCCTGGTCATGATTGCAGCTGAAAGCCTAGATTGGGTAGTGGTATCATGAGTGTATAGTTTCTTCTTCACTGGGGATGATCATACTTACATACTTCATCCTGCTTTTGAGGTAGGACTGAGCACTAATTTGTGGAAGACATTTCATCAAAAACGTTCACTGCAGAGATGTCCTTCTTGTCTATGGGCCAAACTAAAGTAATGTTTTTCTCTTCCACTTATTGCTCTATCATTATTTAGAATTCACGTCAGCTCTGATATTCTCTGCATTGAAGACTGTAATACATGAGCTAAGGCTAGGTTGCCACAGAGAAGGGGAGTTAACCACATAGTTGACTCAGTGATCTAAAGGAAAACCTTAAAAGTGAAACACCTCCAAAGAACAGTTTTTACTAAATTCTATTTTCAGATCTGTACTTTCCTGCATTTCAAGGCTTCTCTCCACATGTCAATTTTGTTCTCTGACATCATCAAGGCTGAATACATTTTCCATTTGAGGATTTTTATTTCTATATGTTTATGTAGCCATTCTGTGTCATTGAATTTTACATCCAATGTAATAGCAAGTTAAATATAAAACATTTTTCACATTAATTTTTCCCTATAATGGTGCATTTATACCTATTGATTAAACTTACTATATCTTCTATTTTCATCAATATAATCAAACCAATTAAGTATACTAGTCAAGACTCAGTGAAAATGTGAAAGCTAGCTCTATATCAGCCATTATCAAAATTTTATCATGGAACCCTAGGGTAACCAAAGATTCTTTGATTATGAATGTAAGAACAAAAACTTTCATTCTCCAAAAT
Source organism: Rattus rattus (assembly GCF_011064425.1). Taxonomy (NCBI): domain Eukaryota; kingdom Metazoa; phylum Chordata; class Mammalia; order Rodentia; family Muridae; genus Rattus; species Rattus rattus. The sequence continues at coordinate 179,257,552 of NC_046156.1, forward strand.
GATACATTTAGAATATTTACCCAGCTTAGTAAAGAAGTATTTTCCAAATAACTAATAGATGATATTATGAGGTTATACAAAGGCAAGACATGGAAAATGACAGTGCAAATTGATATGCCAATTTGAATGGAGAAAATTTCAAAAGGTCTGATCACTGGATAAAGACTTACATACAATTAATAGCTGTTGAGAGGAGAATCAGGATTCTCCAAGGATGAGTTGCCAGGCAGGATAGAACATCCAAAGTGGTCAGACCTAAATTCATGCACATGAGCAATAGTAAATTGTTTTATATATATATATATATATATATATATATATATATATATATATATAAAACTTAAGGAATTGGAGGTCATTAATTTGAGTGGGATATGGAAAGGGAAATTGATGTAAATATAGTGTTTATATATAAAATGTTCAACAAATACATTTTAAAGACTATAATAAGTATATGCCTTATCCAAAAAATTATATATATTGCTTCTACATTTTGACTATTGTGAATAATTCTATAATGAACTTAAGAATGTAGACATCTCATCAGCCTACTGCTTTTAATTCATTTGGATAGAGATACTCACTGATCTCAAATAAATGAGTTAGATGAATTCCATTGTACTATCAGACAAGACAGTATCTAATAGCATTGTTCTGTATATTTCAAAACAGCTATGCAAATTTAAATTGTCCTCTCCACGAAGAAATGAGAGTGTTTTTTTAAATAATAGTCATACTAATTAATCTGATGGGATCATTCTAAATTGTATGCATGTATTGAGGCATCATGTAGTACTCCATAAATAAATATAAGCTTATTTGTGCAATACTCAAAGTAAGTAAATGAAAGCATGAAAGTAATAGTAGTGAATTTCTATTCAATAGTATGTAATGTTGCTTCATATACCAGAAAGTTTCATGCTGCAAGTTGTCATTTAAAAAACAATATCTAATATTTACATTGCTATAAAAGAAATATCTGGAATTATATTAAATGAACAACAAAATATTTTTTCTAACAAAATTCTTATCTCTGTGAGACCATATTCCCATCATTCAGCTTAAAAAGTTATACATTGAATCATAGTAAATGCAGATACAAATTCACAAATTCAATTATTTTGGTTAAGTCAAAACCAAAGAGGGTACTTAAAGAATGCCACTGTCATCACTACTGTTTTTACTTTGGAAAACATTTCTTATGCAATATATTTTAACATATAATGGATTATTATTTTAATCAAAAATGTAAAACTGAAAGTCATCAGAACTAGTTTCTATGTAACAAGAATAAATACTAAGACACATGATTCGTACAAACATGATCTCCTTGAGACCTTGACTAATGTGGTGGAGTTTAAAGGTACCCTGAAGCAAAGAAAAAAATTAAGAGTTACTGCTGTTACAAAGCAAAATAACTACTAAAGATTATATGTAAGCTCTCAGATGTGATACATTATTAAGTGAAAATCACAGTACTAGATTGGGCTACCACACTTAAGTTATTGATCAGAGAACCCCCCACCCCCACCCAAAATGCAAACAATTGCCAATGATTCTGGTTGTCCACCAGAAGTAGATCATAAGAGTCTATTGCTGAAGAGGCTACATGCTTAGTCACGAGCATAGGAAAGTCAAGCTGAAAAGAACCTGGAGGCTTCCTTCCAACTGGATAGTTTCATATTGATGGATGTTGCTATCCGGATTTTAGGGTCAGAATATCATCAACAGTCCTAATAACACCAAGGACCCTGCACACAACACTGTTGAACTCTCTCTAGACAATTGATTAATCTTCCTAATCCAGAAGAGGTGATTTTAGTCTGGTTCTGTGAATCTAGTCATATATCTGTGACTAGAGAGGTCATAGGCTTTAGTGGGGGATGATAATCCTGATTGATGAAAAAATAAATATTATATATATTTGTCAATATATATATGTCACTGTTAAAATAATAGTGTTTATTACATCAGCTGGTGATCTGTACACTTTGATCAGAGGAGCTTCTTTTGCAATAATCAGTAATGACTATAGAGACTCATAGGTGGTCAGGATACTAAAAGTAAATGATTGGGCCCACTAACATTCTCCGTTGGACGGGGGAGTCTCATGTGCTCCTACTTTTTTCTGGGTATTCAATACTAAGTTAATGGCAAATGGCAAATGGAGAAAGGGAAAAATGTTTTCTTCAGTCCTCTAGGTAAGTTCCTAATAAGGTGCTCATGCTCCTGTATGCAAACTCTCAAACACACTTCAACCCCCAATTAAATTCATTGGGTCACAAAAATAAGCCATGGTGGCTGGAAAGAAGAAGGGAATTGGTAGAAATTGGAGGTGAATTAGAGAGACTAACAGGAATGAATGTGAATAAATTATATAAAGATTTGAAAATGATATAATGTAAATGTGTATAATTAATATAGTCTGATGAAAATTTTAAAATATTTGTAAATTATCTAAATTGTGTTGCCACAAGCAATGTAAAATATTCTCATTTATCCATACCTATATTGGTGTTTGGAGAACTGGGAAGTCTTGCTTTATTTTCAGTTGAATGGATGAAAACTGATATCTAATCACTTTACTTTTTCTTTACCTGAGTGAAACTCAAAAGGGTTTTTAAACAAGAATATAAAACATGGTCCAAGTTGTAATGACCCAATTAGCTATACAAATGTCATATACACAAGTTTGTAATGACCCAGTTAGCTATTTGAATATCATACACAGCTATTTGGCTTCTCAAAATGTAGAAGATCCTCCTTCCACCACTTCATATACCAAAACTCAGCACAATGTTTCCAAATGTGCAGTAACAAAGAATTTTGGATGAGAGCAGGAGTTTGTAAATGTGTCTTAGTCTGATTAGACTGTGCTGAATCCTGTTTTCCTTAAGCAGCCAAAACTGCAAGACTAACTGCATGTGTCACTGAATGATGGTTTGGTCTGTCCATGAGAATGAAGTAAGTCACACACACATTGTTAGAGAAAGAAAGAAAAAAACAAAACAAAACATGGTCTGCAGAGATCAGAATCCTGTTTATAGTTCCATTTCTTAATTCGTGAAAAAAAAAGCGAAGAGAAAAGATTACAGTTTAAAGTTGTTCAAATGGGTCAAATATGTTTTAATATCAGAAAACAATAAAAGTTTTAGAATGAAATGTTAGGTTGAATGAAAAATACAATGTTTAAGATAGAAGTCTACTAATTTTCAAAAGTGAAGAAAGACTAGACAAATGCTCAGTTGCTCAGTAGTTAAGAGCAAGTACTGTCTTATAGATTACCTGAGTTTTGTTCCTAGTGCCCGAGTCAGGTGAACATAACCACCTACAAACTAGTTTTAGGGACTGAATTGTTCTGATCCAGTGAGCACATGCATTCACATGCACACACACATATATGCAAACACACACACACACATACATAAACACACTCACACACACACACACACACACACACACACACAAACACACACACACACGCATGCACACAAAGAGAGTGAGGAGATAGAGAGAGAGAGAGAGAGAGAGAGAGAGAGAGAGAGAGAGAGAGAAACAGACATACAGAGACACACAGACACATCAGAAAAGGCATTCATAAAAACACAACTTGCAATAAATAAAAAAATAAAGAAATTCGTAAAAAGAAACTTGCAACCAGATAAATAAAAGGTGAAATTCAGAGTCATGGAAATGCCATGACCCTAAAAGTTATTGATGGAAAATTAAAGATGAAGCAAATAATTTGAGGTTAATCTCGGTTTGTCAAATTTGATTGGACCTAGGATCACTT